>NC_138597.1:8584604-8873987 GCF_964289735.1 Phaethon aethereus | reverse complement strand
GGCAGGAGAGGGTTAAGGGCGGTACTGAGCAGCCTAAACCTCAGCGTTATAAAAAGCTGCAGGTGGGAGGAAGGGGTCCGGAGCTCCGCTCGCCCCAGCGTGGTGTGGGTGCTGCTGGCCTGAGGCAGAAGGAGCATCCTGTGCCCGTGCCAGCGGGCCGGAGGTGAGGCTGGGCAGGCTCCGTGCAGTGCAGAAAGGGAGTCCCTGCAACCCTCCCCGCTCAGATCAGGAAAGCAGCCCCCAAACTCACATCCACCATCCGTCATCGCCTTGTTTTGCCTCCGGGGAACGCGAGGGAGGCGTAAGGTGGGAGGAGGGAGGGGGCGTGTGGAAGACTAATTGCAGCTACGCCTCGGGGCTGTGGGTGCTGCAGGCATTTGAGATGGAAAAAAGCAATTTTCAACTGTAAATTGGTAACGCGATCCTTAAGCTGCGCCGTTCCAGAAAACGCAGCAGCCTGCTGTAACGCCTCGCCGCGCGGCGCTGGGACGCGGCCCGCCAGGCGGGGAGCGGCACCAGCCCACGCGGCAGCCAGGCCGCTGCCCCGGCCACGGCTCCCGCGATGCTGGTGCTCCCGCGATGATGCTCGCAGAGGGCTCGTGATGCTTGCAGAGGGTTCGATGCAACTGTTTAACAGCGGTGTTTAAAAAGAGGAGTTGCCATGGCAACGGCCACCCGGGTTTTTTCGCGCCTCGGTACAGGGAAACGCTTGCAGCGTGTGTGCCCCGCCACGGTGCAGCGGTCACGCTCTGCTCCGAGGCGGCCCGTGGCACCCGCTCTCCTCTGCGGGCACACGTGTGGTGGCTGCTCTCGGGGGGGGCCCGCGCCCCAGAGGGGCCCACAGCCGGGCTCGCGGCGAGGTGGCCGCCATCGCCCGCAGCTCCGAGCGGGCCGTGCGCTTGCACGAGCTGTGGTTTCCTCTGGCAAGCACTCGTTCGCCTTCCAGGCTCGCCGCGATGAGCCCGGCGGGCAGGAGCTCGGGCTCTCGTTATGCGGGGACCTGGTTCCGCGCCGCGCGAGAAGAGCCTGGCGCGGGGATGACCAGCAGCTGCCCCGAGCGTAGGGCGGGTGTCGGCAGGGAGGTAACTGTTCGTCTGCCACTCGTAATTACCTTGCATGCTGTCTTAATAGCTCGGTTGCTAACTAGGACTAGATCTTTGGTAGTCATAAAAACAGTCCCTTGGTGGGTGGGGTTTTTGGCATTTCATCTCGGTTCCAAAATGAATAATTTATATGAGCCTTTATTGGAGCCCAGAGTTATACAATAAATGTTCCATGCAAACACGCTCACATATTTCAATGTTAATATCTCTCCAGCGAATTTCCCTGGCAGGCCAAGCCAGCCTGGGATTGCCACACTGCTTATTTACGTAAAATATCATAATTTCACTTTTATTTGCATTTCTGAAGTGCCATTAGGGTGATTTGGAGCATATGAGCCCAGCCAGTTGATTGCAGCTGCAGCTCCCGGTCCGGGGTGGGAAATGACTTTCTGGCCTCCAAGGGGAGACGTGGCCGAGAGCAGGAAGAGCGGCGGGCAGCCGCGCGCTGCGGCAACTCAGAGCCGCCGGGGGTAAAGGCCGGGGCGTGGGAGATGAGCATTTGGGTGTTTTCAAGGGGCGTGTGTTTGTATGGGGCTGAGCAGATGGAGGCGGGAGCAGCGTGTGTCACCGGGCGCTGCCGCGCCACGGCCAGAGCCCGTCCTCCTGGCCTGCTGCTCACACCCCGGGCGGGTCTTGCGCGAGGAGGGTGGCAGCTTTCGGCAGCGATAGCTGCCCCCCGGCCCTGCCCAAACCAGCGTGCTCTTTGGGCATTTCTTCCTTTCTCAGTTAGGTGAAGTTGTACCCATCTAAAAGGATTTCATTGCTTAAATCCCAGCCGTAGCCTCCAGAGATTAACTGCCTTCTTCCTGCATTTGTATCGTTTACACTCAAGTCAGTCTAAGGGAGGTGCGAGGTTTTGGAAGGAGATGTGAAACTGAGGGGCAAAAATCTTCTAAGCAGCAAATGGTGCGGGAAGAAAGGCACGAGGACAGGCACGTGGGGAGGGCAGCCATTTTGAGGTGGGTTTGATCCTCTGTCCCGTCAGCGCTGGGACAGGGGAGGTGCAGGAGGGGAAGTGTCCCTCAGATGAGCACTTGCCAACGTTTCAGCTGCAGAAGAGGAGTCTCCGGCGGCAGCGGAGGCGTGCGGCAGCTTGTGCTCCTCCGCATCCCCTTCAGAAAGGAATGACAAGCACCAGCTCCATGATACTGTGCCTGTCTGAATCCAGATGTCTGGCTCCCGTACGGATTCGTGCTGCTTTCACAGCTCACAGCAGAGAGGCGGCTTTAAGATGGGCAAAAATTATTGCCAAGTTGTTGCTCTGTGCACTGCTGTCTTCAGCCAAGCTAACTGCTGCTGGGGCTTCCTCATGTCCTTTGTGTGATTTGAGGCTCTCTTTAAAGCTTGGGTTTGTACAGCCACAGGTCTCGGTGATGGAGAGGACGGAATGGTCTCCTTGCAGCCAGGATGCCTGTTGACATGTCTTCTGCTTTGCCCTGCTCCGAAACAGGACACGGAAACGATTTTCCAGGCATGTCTGCCTGCCACTCAAGCCTCCTAACTTCATCATTTTAAGCACGTCCTCATCTGCTTTCCTTCTGTCCCTGCAGGCTCCACCTGGAGCTCACGATCCAGTTCAGCTCGTGCGGCCAGTGGCTCCGCAGACCCCAGGGGGTTGGGGTGTCCCCTGCGCCGTGGCGGGGCGGCCAGCAGCCCTCCTGGGCCTCGCAGCGGCTCGTGCTGCCTGCTGGTTACAGTGGCTCTCCGGGGAACAGGACCTTCCAGCGTTGCGGGTGAGCTCAACGGGAGAGTTTCCAATGAAAAGCAGTAGCAGCTCTTTGAGAAAATTAATTGCGTTTATTTGACAAATGCTTGCAGATCCAGGGAGCAAGTGCATATATGCCTGGAAGAATCGCTTCAAAGAAAGCCTATTGTGGCTGCTGTCACTTGTTCGGCTCCTCTTTCATACTTTTTTCTCTTGAAACTGATATGAGTTGGAGAGCCAGTGAAAGAGGCCTTCATTTCATCCAAAAGCAAACTCAGCGGCACCTGGCAAGTTCTGGAGGATCTCAACGGGCCTCCATTGTCTGTCCGTGCCGCTGCCTGGGCAAATTTTAATGGGAGTGCTGCGATTTCAGGAGAGCTATAAACTTATATTCCCCTGTAATTGCAACAGCACACTTTAGTGCTGTTCCCTTAGCAGGAAAATGGTTCTCCCCCCTGCACTGGGGACTTGGCAAAGATGCTGGCACAAACAGGATAATGAATGTTAGATAACTTCTGTGTTTCACAGCCTGAGCTTAAATATTGAAAGAGCAGCATCCCTGCATCAGAGAGGGGCTTAAAACCATCTTAAACCTAGGGAATGTTTTCTCTTCTGCACGCTGGGATTTGCATGGGGACCTCACTTCAGCGTTAATGGGATTTGTGAGTTTGGAGCATATCTTAATGCACCGCATCCCTCGTATCTCTTGTCTAAGTAAAATGAGTTTGAATTTTTCACCTTAATCGCAGACTTGTGATCTGGGACAGACGCTGTTGTACTGAAAAGCATCCGCTTTTAGATCTGCTCCTCGGGGTATACAGCGACAAAGGCGCGTCCCCGGCCTCTCACGCTGCGTGCGGAGGGCACAGCTGTCTTCCGGAGGCAGTTTGCATTGCAGCAGCCAGAAAACCTCAGAACTGCCTCTCTGCTCCAGAAAGACTCCCCTTCCACAGACAGGTAAATTCAAGCACGACGTTTTGCACCATTATTCGCTCCTAAGCTCGGAGCAGTGTTTTCCGCCTGCGGCATGGGTGTGTACAAGAGGGCCCTGCTCGGAACGACCCTGCTTGCAAACAACCCCGGGGAGCAGGGAAGGTGCTACGGGCTGGGCGGCAGCAAGCCTGGGGGCTCCCCTCCCGACGCCAGCCCCTGGCCGGCTGCAGCGCTTCGGGCAAGTCCCCGTACCGCTTGGGACCGGGCTTCCCTGGCCTTAACATCAAGCTAATGCTTTTGGCTATTGCTGTTACCCTGCGATGGTAGGAGCGCTCTTTAAAGCTGCTGCTGTAGTGGAATAAAAGTTATCTCTAACCCTCCAGGGATTTGGCAAAGATGCTGGCACAAAAATAGTTTGTAATGAGCTTTAAGACATATTAATGAAGAGAAGTATAATTATTATTACTGAGTTCAATTACAGCCCTTGGATTACAAATATTCTCCCACAATCCCTCAAGAAAGAAATGCATCTTGTCTCTGCAATTAAATAAACTGCATATCAAGGGGAGGGAAGAGGATTAAACCACAGAAGAAAGAATTGCTTCAACTTGACTGTGGTGGCCTCTCTCATCCTCCCGACCAGCTCTCTATGCTTTGAAGGAGACGGATCCCTGCTCAGCACAGTGCAATGGCGATAAAAATAGTCTTTGGGAAACTGGTGGTTGGCTTCCTTCCAAAGTCTCAGGCATCTGTACTGCAGCAGTTGCCGGGTTAGTAGAATCTAATAAACTCCCTTCTGAAATATTTATGGACGCGCACACCTGTACATTTCTGTTTCCCAAAGATGCAACCTAGGCACTTCTTAAGGGGTTTTTCCTTCCCTGGCTACTGAGCGTAGAGACAAAATTGAGGAATTCGCATATGAGCGTGACCGAAAGCACAAAGCGGCAAGAAATGTGTAGCTGCAAATGCAGAGCATTGCCACGGGTCAAGTGCTGGGGAAGCTGTACGCTGAGTGCAGGGAGCTTGACCTTGACAATGCAGCGGAAATGTCAGACAGCGGTGAAAACAGTGCGCTCCCCGGAGAGCAGCAAGATCCGCAGGCTGGAGCAGCTGCTAGTACGCCTTTGGGCTGCTTTGGCAGAGGAGCTCGCCTCTGGAGAGCTTTGAGGGAAGGAGAAGCTGGTGCTTGTCTGTGCGCCGAGCAATGAGGGCCACTGCATTTCTTTCACTTGGCCTAAGAAATCCATTACTGAGAGGATCACCCTGACATGGATGCCGGACGGCAAAGGACCAGGCTCCCATCCAGGGTCAGAGCAGCTCTCTTGGCTTTGGCGGTAGCAGAGAAGTGTCTGTCAGCGTCCAGGAGATGGTACAGGCGGGCCACAGAACAGTGATGATGCCTCAGAAGGTAGCACTGCTCCCTCCCGCATCCCAGCACGGATGCTCCAAACCAGCTGGAGAGAGGGGTTTAGTGTAGCTCTACCATTTGCTGCTTTTAACCCTAAAATCTACCAAGAAACACTTCGGACATCAAAATTCACCGAGTGAAGCACGAGAGCAGGAGTCCTTGGTGACGTTGTGGCTCTTTTTCTGCAGGACATAAAGAAGCAACGACAAGTCTCGGCAAGCATATGAAGGTGCAGGGAGCGTACGGTGGCAGCGGTACCGGGTAAGCTACCAGCTGCCTTTCTGAGCGCTGCCTAGGAACCTGGTTTCTTTTCCTTTTAAGCCGGATGACAAAATCACTGCCACGCGTATTGTAGTAGCTTCTCCTTAAACATTGCCATTGTCTGCAGACAGAGCGGTTTGTCTGCCTGCGTTAATCGTCTCTGGAAATGACAGAGCTAAGACTTGTTTAAATTCTCTCCGAACCCGCTATCTGAATATATTTCTTGGGCAGCCTGATCACTGTTAAATCTTTCCTACCTAACTTGGTTTACACACTGTTTCAGGGCTTGCTTTTGATCACACTGGCTGTAGGACACTTGTTCGTACTGTGAACCCTACTTCTTTGTTCCTGCAAGTGTGCTACGCCTGGGGAAACCTTTGTCCAAATAATCTCAGATTCCCCAAAGAGCGCGAGCTGCCGGCTTTGCTTTCTAGTTGAAATGACAGCAAGGAATGTATAGATTTATCCTGCTATTCGTTGGTGGCTTTCTATTCGTGTATCCTCACATCGAATCAAAGCGTCAAAATAACATCCCCAGTATCCCGCCCACAGCTTCTGGCCACCAGATGGACATCTGAAGAACAGATATTTTTAGTTGAAAAGGATAACCGGCAAGGGTTATTTAGTGAAGACGACGACCCAAGACACGTGGTAAGGAGAAACGAATGCACTAGAATCTGAGAGGACTGGAATTACAACAACCGCCCTTCTGACTGCTGCATCTCTGCTGTGTGCCAGGCAGCTCAGACCTTGCTGGCATCCCCAAAGCAGAGCTCTGGTGAGCACCGTGAACGCCTGGCTATAGACACTCCTCCTGGCGACAGCTCAGCTCCTGGCCAGACAACTGGCACTGTGTGCTCAGACAACCACTGTCCGCATCAAGAAAGCAGTCTGCATCGCCACACACCCGCCCCAGGTGCAGAAAGAGGCAAGGAGAGGGACAGAAAGATGCGGCAGTCAAGTTTCTAGCTATATGACAGCATTCGTGTTACTAGAGTGCTTTTAAGCTCTAAGCTGTCTTCCTGTCTTTAATTCTGACTCTGTTCAAGTATTAAGCACTATCAGTGCAGGCAGAAAAGAGCCCTACAAACTCGCTGCTTGTGAAGGAGTTCTCAGCTGAAGTCTTTGTCCACTTACATGATTAATCTGTCTCTGTCTGAAGTGCAGCTATTGCGCACGAGGATAGTGTCTGGACAGTCACGCTCCGTTTTCTTTACGGTATGCAAGCGGTGTGGAGATGGCATGGCACGCAGCCATGCAAAGAGGTGGAAGACTACTTCAGTGCTGTGGCATTGCATAATGGAGCTACTCCTGGAAAAACCGCTTCAAAAGAGTCAGTACACAGGAGATCCAGCAGTGATTTCTTGATGGAGGCATACTTGCATGTAGAAAATACTTAAACAGATTGTAATGAAGATCTGGCTTCATTACTGGAGCCTCACAAGGCTGATAACTGAATCGCTCCTGTTGCACTGAAGTCCCCAGTTGGAATGAATGTGCAAACGCACCGCACTCTAGGCCATCAGAGCAGTTGTCTTAGCATGAATCCTGCCAATGGTACAATATTGCTTGCTGTTGCATGAACGGAACATGTCTTCTCTGATTGTTTTTTCCTGCTCTTTTGAGATAGATGCTGTCTGGGGATCCCCACTGGTAGAAGGTCTTCTCTGAGGTACGGTTACAGCTCTCTACACGTAACCTCTGGCATTGGTTAATGGAGGGTAAAAAAAAAAAAAAAATCTAAGTGCTTTTTGGATGAAGCTTGCTCCTTTTCTGGAAGGAGTTTGAGACTTGATAAGAGACTGACCTCAGCGGTCTGTTCCGTGGTCCTGCTCTAGGCTATTTCAACTGTAATTATCCTTTTTTTAATTTGGGGAGCCATTGAACTGTGGTAACATTCCTGGAGCGGCTTAAACTCCCAATCCTGTAACATACCAGGGGGAAAGATGCCTCTTGAGGAAAATGCTGATGGCTTTTTGGTCTGCTAAGAAGGTGCTACCTTGCCCAGCCACCTTCTCCATCTCAGACTGGTGGGGATTTCACCTCTGCTCAGGCCAGCTCTGTCCTTGGAGATATCATTCATCTGCCCAGCTAGCGGTGATTCTCAGGAGCCCAGAATTAAATTGTTGAGGTTTTATAAACTTTATGTATTGAATTATTACAAGACAAGGGACAGAAAATGAGCAAGAGCTAATTTTAGGACAGAGGGGGAGTGCGCTGCCGCGTAGCGATCCTTTCCAAGACAAACAAATATTTATAGACGCAGGACTGCAAAACTCGCCGGTGCACTCTGACACGAGATGTGCTATTGATTCACAGAGCAACACTTTTGGATGGGGCTTTGACAGTCATGTGGGCCACAGCTCTGCTAAAAGGTAAGTCTCATCTCAAGCTGGGTTTGAAGGGATGTGCTAACGTGATAAAATGGGGTAAAATTCTGTAAAATCAGAATTGAAAATATCCTGGTGATCTTCTGTTTTCAGTCCCTCTTTAGATTTCCCTATCTGTATCGCTCGCTGATGACCAGTGCAGCTGCGAGGGCTTGCAGAGATGACCCCCGCCCTGAGTCGCCCCACTGCACCACGCCACCAGCTCTGGGGGACCGAGTGCCCCGTGGCCCTTCCAAGAGAGGGCTGCACGGTCAGGAGCTCTGTCGGGCCTGGTCGCCTTCAGGCAGTGCTTGCTGCTGCCTTGTAAGCCCAGATTTCGGGCGCGCGCATAGCTCGTGCAGGCGTTCGCTTCTTGGGTCTCCTGTGGCTCCCTGTCCTGCGGTGTCCCGCGATGCTTCTGCTCCTTTCTGCGGCCTGAGCAAAGTGCTGCCAAGTGAAGAAGCTGGGGAGAGGAGAGGAAGGCGATCCTCAAAGTGTGCATATGCCAAGAGGTAGAAAGACTTCAAAACCGATAAACGTCCGAGAGCGGGGACTCTGAAGTCACCCTCCTGCAGGATGCTCCCCCGTTCTCCCGTGTTGCTCCTGAGGGTTATCCCGTGCTTGGGAGCAGTCATGAGGCAGGACAAATCCTCAGGGGGTATAACTCACCGACGGAGCGGCATGCTTTCCCACCAGCCACAGACTTGGCCCCTGCTATTTGCGCATTGCTAGCAGGGACTGACTAATTCTGATGGGAGCGGAAAGAATTTGCTATCACCTGCAGACAACAGAAGATACGTCATTCCCATCCCAAAAGCAATCTCTGTGGGATGGTTTTGAGACAGGTTTCCAACCATCTCCCTCCAGAGCCCACCAAGCAGGCTTTAAAGAATCCTTTATATTTTTAGTGGCAGCGTAATAGTGGTGGAAATTCAATAAACTTCACCATCAAATATTTATCCCATTACAGTGGCTCAAGTAATTTCAGGTGCTGAAATCAACATTGCAGTTTTATTTTTAATGAGCCTTGTCTAAAACTGCCTCTTCTATCATTGCCAGGTGTGTATGGAAGAGTTGCATTTACTCAAAGTGGTTTTAATCTCCCCAAAGAAACGACGTTAAATAATGTACAACATCTACCAAAATGTTACCTGTCACTGGTAGAAAATCTAGCTAGGGCTAGGCAAGCTTGATGTTTACTGGCGCTTAGGGCAGAGGAAGAGCGTATCTTTTTTTATCTTTTTTTTAATCTAACCAGGCAAATAATGCTGAGACCATGCTTTGCCCACTGTGGTCTAACACTGACCCCCAGTGTCTGGCAGCTGGTTAAGCCGAGCTGCTGCCCTGAGGTGGCAGCCTGGCTTAACCAGTGCTCAGCCCAGCTTTGCTCCTGGGAGTAGCTGAATGGGGAACGAACTTAAAGCGACTGTTAACTTTGATGGCAATTAAGAAATAATCCCCGTGGCAAAACGATACGAAAAAGAAGGGAAGGGAATGCTTGTTTGCATGACTGCGGTTAAAGCAACTAAGTCAGGAAGAGATTTCCGTAAGCTGTTGCTTTTTCATGGCCAGGCTAAGTTGCCACAGTCCAGGTAATCAGATTCCTGGAGCAACGGTAATGATTTGGTCTCACTGGGATGCTTTGTGCTGGGAGAGATTTACTTGCGTTTTGTGAAAGGCTTTACAAATCGACGCTGCTCAAAGCAATTAAGGTCTTTGGAAGGGTAGGAAACCTTGGGCAAATCAGGTGCCCTGAATTCAATGGCAAGTGTTTGCAGAGCACTTTGGAAAGGATTTGCTGTATAAACGCGAGAGATCCTTTGGAAAACTGGGTATGCACACCACTAGCGGGGAGGCTCTGGCTGCAGCAGCAGGCCCCCATCTCCGGCTGTACCCGTCCCAGGGAGGCCCGTGCGACACAGCTCCTCCGTCAGGCAAGCGTCGCAACTATCCAGCTGGCGATGGGTTCTCTGTATTCTCTGCTTCTCAGATGTCCCTTAAGGTTTTTTGTTAATGAATTGCACAGGTTTTTTCCTCTGCTGCTCTTTCTGGCAAAGCCCACGTACTCTGCTCAGTTGTGTTAATTTTTTCACCTACTGGCTTTCCACATTTGGTTCTTGATAAGATACTAGAAAGAAATCTAAAACGAGACTCAAAAAGAGATTTCTCACAGGGCAAGCATAAAGTTTCATTGTGTGTCACAAATTCCCTGCTACTTCTATGTCAGGGCTCTCTAGTTCCTGGTGTGAGTACTCCTCGGTCATGAAAATGAAGGTCTTAACTCAATTTGAGTGGTGCAAAGGTACTCTAGGCAGCGGTGCTCAGGACAGCTGCATTGGCAGGTTGCAGATAGACCCCTTGAACATTTCGGTCCGAGATGGGATAGCAACTCATCAGAAATTCCCCTGGGAGACAGTACCTCTGGGAGCCCAAAACCGACAGTTCAATATTCACCGTTATTACCGGAGCTGGCATGACAACATCATTTGATGGGAGAGAAGAGCAGCGAAAATCTTGTGTCCTGGAATCTTGAGTGAAAGACCGACCTGCACAGCTGGTGCTTGCTCTGCCGAGGAGGCAGGGAAGGCAGCAGGAGGAAGGTGCCCCAGTGTGGTCTAGGCAGGGAGCGAGGCTCCCCGGGCCGGTTATCAGGCAGCAGATCCTCCTCCCGCTTCCTCCCTGGTACTGCTAATGAAAAACCATCCAGCCACCTTCACTAAAAACAATGTTCCCGCAGCAGGAAAAGGCCAGCCAGTGCTCCTGCTGGATGACTGCTTAGGTTGATAGACCTCTCCTTCAGCAGTTAACAGCCAGTATGTTTGCAGGCAACGGCTTTTTTGGCTGCTGTCCCTAGCATGTCACTAATGTTTAGCCAAATGAACTGGGAGGATTATAACAGACAGGGACACTGGTGCAAGTGACAGGCACAGAGACAAGTGCTGCAAGAAGCTAATTTACACATTGAGTTTCACAGCCTGAACCTCCCTTCCTGCTCAATAAGCTCGTCAGCTGCTGCTTTATGCCCGCCAGCCAGCTTTCATAAAAACGAGGGAGCTCACAAAACCTTTTTTTTTTGCCTGCTTAGACAACAGATTCTAATAAAAACCACTTTTTAATATTGTTGAAAATAAGGCCTCTTTTATGTGGAAATGTGGATTTAATGTAAGTAGTTTGTGCTGCTCTGATTCTCTTTGAGGGCTGCCTGGCTGTTAGCAGTCCCTGCGTAGCCTTTCAAGTCACTCAGGAGACGCTGCCTGCTGCCGAGATGTGGACTGATCTCGGAGGGGATCTGCGTCCTCGCTCACCTCTCCCGGGGTGCTCTCTGCACCACATGACAGCTGTTTCCTCAGAGACGGATCAGGAATATTTCAGAAAATGCGACAACATCTGCAGGTGCAAGACTGATGCCATTTTCCCATAAGTAACGTGGTTATAGGGCAGAATGTGGTGGCAGTAATGCAAGAGCTCCGCAGGGAGCCCTGGCATCCCGGCTTCATCTGTGTAAGGTGCTCTGCCCCTGGAAGCATCCGAGGCCACCCCACACAGTCTTGGGTGCTCGTGTTTGTGCATCTCCATCCCCACGTGCTGCCACAGCCTGCGAGCCCACGTTTGTGCTGGGTCACCAAAGCACACGAGGCTGCTGAGGGCTCAGCCACCGCTGCCCTCGTCGCTCCGATATGCACACTGATTTTACGAAGCAGCATCGAGACTGAGGAACGTGTAGCGTTGTGAAAGGTATTTATTAAACTTTTCAAAATTAAATTTTTCTTACTCTTTTCAGTTTGTTGGGGAAATTAACAACCAAGTTTTCCAGCTGCAGAAATGCTGTTCTTCAGCCAGTTCTAGTCGTCTTCTGTTTACGAGACCATATAGGTTTTCACTACCTAATAAAAACAATCATCTGTATTCCGTGGCTGCAAGCAACAACACTGTGAGAGAGTGGAGCAAGTCAAGAAGTTTTTGGAGGAGAATGTGAATTATCTCAGCCAGAGAACAAAGCACAGAAGGACCCCTGGGCACCGAGAGAAATTGCACAGCAACATAGCAGGCGTGCCTTCAAACCTCTGCAGTTTAATGGGGAGACTTTATGCTTTTGAGAAAAAATGTCTTACTTGAATATTCCCATAGGTACATTCTTGCCACTTATTTCTGCAATTTAAATTGTTGCTCATGTTTTTTAAGGCCAGGATGAACGGACAAGCATTTTATCAGCTAAACTGGATTGAGGAGCACTGGTAATATCCTCAAACCACTGAGAGTTGTGGTACAGCTCTGCAATGAGCAAGAGCATTAACGGCTGCTATAAAGAAACAAGCTCCTGTGCCCTCAGCCGGACAGAATTATAAAAATCCCCACAGCGGCCTCAAAGCACTGAATTAAGAGAGGAGAGAGCTGTAGTTTACTGTGATGGATAGAGCCCTTGGGCTCCATTGCGGCGGACGCTGCCGTCCCTCCTCTGGCACGGACCGTCAGGGCATGCAGTACCTACAATTTCTCGAAACAGGCAAGCGCGGTACCTCGCCTCCCACAATAAAATAAGTGAAGATAATTACATACTTAAATCTAGGTGTCGGGCTGCTTTGCTACACAGGAATTCATCTGCTAGCGTCACAGTCCTTGAAGTTAAAGAGGGATTTGAGTTACTGACATAATTTGCTCCCTGAGGGCTGTGGAAACAGACTGAGGGGCATATCTGAATAAGAAGTCCCCAACCACACATCTTGTAACCGGAATGAGTGTTGCTCCAGAAGGAAGACACAATGGGAAGGAAAAGATCTGAAACACTTACAACCTATACAACCATCAGGCAGAATTTGCTTGGGTTTTTTCTGCCAGGCAGCAGCCCATCAGGGCGATCTGGAGGCAAGCTACTCTGTTTTCACTTTGCTAAAGCTTATTTTAACGAAATGGTGCCCGGGGGCCACCCGGGGTTTGTGTGACAGGCAGGGGCCGGCCGCTCTGCTTGCGGCAGGCCCCGCGTCGGGCTCCCCGCCCAGGCCCCGTCTCGCCTCAACACCGAGCGGGGACTAGGCCTCCCTTCGCCCGCCGTTTCGGCCCGGCGGGACCACCCGGCCGCCCGGTACCCCGGGAGACAGGCGACGGCAAGGCCCGGCTGCCCTTGCGGCGAGAGGCTCCACAAGATGGCGAGCGCGGGCTTCCGCATCCTTCCCAAGATGGCGGCGGGCGGCCCGGCGCGGCGGGCGGGCGCTGCGGCCGGAGCGCGGGGCTGCAGCCGCACGGAGACCCGCGGCCCGGCGCCCCCAGGGCGGCGGGGGCGGAGGCCTCCCGGGCGCTGTGCGAAGGGGTCTCTGGAGGGCGGGCGCTCGGCAACCGCCTCCGCTCAGCCCACAGAGGAAGCGCCGGCGGCGGCCCGCTGCCCGCAGCGGGGCGGCCCCCGGACGCCGAGCCTGGTAGGAGGGCCGGGGTCGGCGCGGCCGCGGGCTGGGGGAGAGGGAGGGCTGCGGGGCCGGCCGGAGCAGTGCCGGGGGTGCGGCTAATTATTAAACAGCTGCAAACTGAGCATCACTATGAGGGAATCACCTGGAGAGTTTAAGTAAATTCCTGGCCTTTCCTACCTTCCCGCCACTTTTGTTAGGCGCCTGCGTGCAAAAATACAGCGCAGGGGCATATTTGGGTGCTACAGGGCCAGCTTTTGGATTCATTACTGTGCAAAGGCCGGTGGCCGGCTGCTGGCCAGCGCGCTGTGCCGCTAGCAAGCGGTGGGACGCTTTGCTGTACCAGGTGATAGTTCATTCTGCTATGTTAATTGCCATTACAGCGTCCTTAAGAAAATAGCAAAATGGTGATTAGCCACGTATGGTGCTGGTTTATGCTTTGAGAAGTGGCTTTCCACTGGTGACGGACTGTGTACATTGGGGTTTAGTGTAAGCTATCTGCTCCTCTTTTCTTCTTTCCATGTCCACTTTCTACTAATAATTTTTCTTAGCGATGCAGCTTTGGATCAAGGTGCCGCTCACCTTGTTCCACATCCAGCCTTGCAACTAAAGAGATCCGGTGATTTTATTTATTTCAAGTAAGCTTTAGGATCTTACCTTTTTTCTGACAGTCTTCTTCACGGAAAGCAGCTGATGGACGACCCTCAAAGAGGCTAAAATGTGAAAAAAACAGTCCAGTAAAATCAGAACTAGAAAGACTTACACGTGGAAGTGGAAACCTTGCTGCATTGGGGGAAACATCTAAAACATCCGATGGGGATCAACCTTCAGAAGATCGAGGAATCTGCAATATAATTCAACAGAAAAAAGGTGAAAGGATTCCAGAGACTAATGAAGACAAACAGGAAAAGGAGCACAGTGTTGCTCTCAAGTCAGATGCAGTGAAATCAAGCAGTGCTCCATCAAAAACAGACAGTGATGAAAATCTGGACAATCCTGGCTGCAGTGAAGAGGAGAGCAGCTGTGAGAGCGTACTTTCAGATAGGTCTAGCTTGGAGGATAGAGATCACCCAAAGAAGCCGCTACAGCTAGGCACTAGTGCTTTCTTGGATGAAGACAGCAACCAGCCGATGCCAGTGGACCGGTTCTTTGGAGATGTCCAGTTTATACAGGTAAGGTGATGACAGTCTGTTCGCTCTACAGACTCAGCTCTGTTCCACTTCAGTCTTGCATCCTCAAACAAAATCAGGCTAGCCTCAAAATTGTAGACAAACTTGACCAGCATTGGTAGACATCTGGAGTCGTGTCTCTGTCCCCTATATAGAATTATTGTATATAATTATGAAATTAATTGCCACGGCAAGTTAATTTCAGATGTGAAATCTTTCTTGGTTAGATTTTTTTTTTCCTTTTAGGTGTTTCATGGGGACTGGTATTTAGCAGGAGTCATGGCTGGTATTTAGCGGGAGTAGCGAGGATTCGTTCGTGGAGCACTTCACTCTCTCTGAACCTTCTCCAGCATGCAGAAGGGATGCCAGCCCTCATGTTGACCATGAGCCATGACTGGTTCAGGCAAGCTCCTCTGAGAGCATCTCTGCTTTAGCTGTGGGTTTATGCCACCGCTTCCAAGTGAAGAGGTGTGTGCTGGTGCCTTGGGTATCAGATGTGGAAGTACGTGCGCTGTTGCAGAGGCAGGAAGTCTGCCATTTGCTGCAACAGACTTTCCATAATGATTCTATCTTTTTCTTAAAGGATCTCCCAGCAGTTGCACTCCCAAGCACAACGATGAGCAGGAGAGAATTCCGAAAGCTACATTTCATTGCAAAGGAAGAGGAGGAGGAGGAGGAAGAGGATGTCATCTAACAACAAACTGTAAACAAATGAAACCTTTTTTTCTTTTTCTTTGCAACCATGTAATGATGGTTGGCTATGTCACTAACATAAGGTGTCTGCTTTTGCCTTTTCTCAGAGACAGAATAGCTGGTAGAGTTTGCTTTTCTGGACTTGGCAGGTAACAGTATTCTGCCATGGTTATCGGGGGCAAAGATTGTCTGAATTTTCAGTAATGTGGGAATAAATTGTAATTTATCATTTTACCACTAATATTTAGGAAAAAAACAGGGAAAATAAACATTCTTACAGCTTTTTTATAAATTTGAGCCCATACCTAGGGTGAACATTTGGTCTCGCTCCTTTTTTAAAAATAGCCAAGGAAACCATGTTAGAACAAGTTCCTTTTTCTTTTAATTCTGTGATGTCTGCCGTTGTGGCATCCAGTTATTAACGCGGCCAGTTGAGTACCCAGTACAAAGAGGGACACGGGCCCCTGTTGTGTAAGTTGTGTGCATCGTTTACATCTAACCCAGAATCAATTAAACCTCTAAAATGCAGTTCTGCTGGGTAAAACTAAATGCACGGATGTCGGTGTGAGTTTAGTGGTGTTACTCTCTGGAAGTGAAGTTTTTATTGCATGGCAGTTCTCTGAACAACCGCCATGTGAAGCTGCCTGCTTCCCTCTTCCGCCAGACCAGCTGTAAGCACTACCTTTTCTAATAGTTGGGTGATGCAGCTCGTGCAGTATTTTTAATTAACTTCCAAGGGTTATGAATAGCAATTTCATTAACACTGGTGGTGATAAAGGAGAAATAAAATCTCTTGGTGTTGGACTCGGTAGGCAAATGAGTACCAATTGCTAAGGATATGGGTCAGTCCACCAAATTTGTTATTGTGGCCTGCATTTTTAGAAAATAATGAGCAACCTCGTATGATTTCAGGAACTGTTAATTCACCCGATGTTTATGATAATACTCCTTTGACAATGTGATTATAAGCTTCCAGATCTTTATTGTTATAAATAGTTTCTTCTACATTTCTAAAAATACAGAGAAAGTGTTATCAGCAGATGGTTTAAATAAATATTAATTTCTACAGCTATAGCCTGTTAAACATTCAAAAGTTGTAAGCCAAACAAATTGTATATGCATGACATGTTAATTTATTCACACTTCCACTCCAGCTGATGCATTGTTTGTGTCAACGATATTTCTTGGCTCCTTTTCACTCCAATTCTGTAACATAGAAAAATCTAATTTTTTAATAGCATATTCATGGTTTGCAGTACAACTCCATCTTGAAGTAGCTCTCCCAGCTTTCCTTAAATGCCATATTTGCTACCGTCTCTTTCTAACAAATACATCTTTGTGCCCAGATGTTCATTTTAGTTTCAGCGCTCTGCAAAATGGTGATTTTTAGTTTGTAGGAAGTGTGCCACACAGATGACATTGTGGTTGTCATCAGAATCTTAGCTGTGATGCTTTCTCCAATGTCAGAACTGTGTGGCGTGCATTTCCATCATAGTTACTGATGATCTATATTCAGTAAGGCAATCTGGAAGGATCGACTCAATGCATTGGCATTAGAACTCCTGTATTTAAAATGCACCTACTTACTTTTCACGTTGAAACGACTGGGACCGGGATTCAGTTTCTCATTTAAAGTAAGAAAATGCTCTCTGTAGCAAAGCTCCTGCATTTCTAAGACCCATTAAGTTAGGCTCACACAGCAATACTGTCTTAATACAATTCTGCGTGGACTAGCTGGCTTTGCTGGGGTAAGAAAGAGGGCCAGCGGCATGGGGGAATACAGAACTCTTCCCTAGAGATGAGGAATGTTACTTACATGGCAGCAAGTAACTGCTGCTCTGTTCATAAATGCAGTTCCCTGCACTCAGTCCTTCTCGTTTGTGTTGGCCATGCTATATTACACCACTTGTGCACCTCTGCCTCCACATACACACAGAGAGAGATGGCAGCAATTTTAATTTTAAAAAAAACCTTTAATTTTTTTAAAAATAATTTTTAATTTAAAAAAAAATCACATTGTTTACACTGTCAGTCCCTAAAAGTTCAGTTGCTATTGGCTGATATTAAAAAAAAAAATCAAGTAAAAATTATCGATTTGTATTTTGTTACCTGAGGTAGGAAGTGTTTTACAAAAGCAGTATTCTCTAAAGCAGCAGGTGAACACAATTATACAGTGACATTGCTTGTATTGCTTCAAGCAAACTCGGGCTAAAGAGGCAGAAACTGTTTGAAAGGAGAGGGAAATCAATGGGAAAGATGAGAAGGAACAAAGGTGGTAAAAGCAAAGATAGGCCATGGCCTTGTTCTTCCTTTGAGGAAATGCAGGTCTAAAGCAACAGCAAATGGAGTGGCCGTGGACTCTCAGAGAAGAGCCAGCAGCTCTGCTCCTGGATCACCCTTTGGCATACCTAAAATACAGCAGCTGTCTACCTGGAAAAGGCACAGAGCAAAATAATTATCCTCAAGTATTCTTTGTTTGGCTTAATGTTCAGAGCAACGTGAAGCTCCACATCCCCTCAGGTTAGCTTTTAAGAAATGTTTTGTCTAAGTTCCATTTCTGTGTACTGCAAGTTTTGGGCCCAGATTTGTCCTGGCAAGAAAGAGATCATAGGGTGTCATCGGTGTCAGCCGCTGGCCTCATTTTTATACCTGACTCATGGCTGTATTTTATCGCACTTAACACAGCGTGATCTAAGGAAGGCTTGTCATAAGTAAGAAGGCAGGAGAGTAGAATTAGGCATGGTATGAATCTATGTGTTGCTAAGTAATTCAACTGCAATCTCTTTTGCCAGGGATTCTATATATGATTTTTTTGTTTAAGAAACTAGAGCTATTTAAAAATGGCACCACATGACACTATTTTGGAAAAAAGCAAGTCAATTCTAGAGATAGTACTATGAAATCTTGTGGTTTTGCTTCCTTTTTCTGTAAATTTTACTTTTGTCACAGCTGAGATTATGATTGGTTTTCTTATGGCAAGCAATATGTACGAGTTTTAAATTATCCACAGTAAACAGTAGCTGATAGAAGTACTCCCAGTTCACTTCTCTTCCATCTCGTGTTTTGACAGCTTCTGCCAGTTCTGGGACAACAGCACGTTTCTTCTCTATTCTTCAGTACATGAAAGAGAAAACAATGCTTGCCATCAGAAGTTTTTTCATAATGATCAAGTCTCCATCCTCCTTTAGAGCCAGGCAGAATTTGAATTTTTTCACTGTAACTGTGTCACATAACTGGTTTATGTTTTTTTTATGTTTTCACATAACTGTTTATGATTTTGGTTTTTTTTTTCCCTGAGGAAATTAGTTTCACAAATCCTGCTGGCTTCACAAGTGTACAATGCCTGCGAATGGGCCAGAGGGTTTGGGCCAGAGAGTAGCCTTCACAAGGGGTAACACAGCAAAGAGGTGTATGTTTCCGTACAAAGAAAATCTGAACAGAAGCAAAGCAACTAATGAGCGACAGCATTATAATCACTCTTCAGGATTTTATGTTATCAGAAAGAGCTGCATCATCCAAGCATCTTTCATCATAACGCACTATTCATAGTGGAGCTAACTGCTCAGTGGGCAGGGGGTAAAGACTCAGTGGCTACACCACACTCAGTGGCTTCTAGGAAGAAGGGCATGAAACAGGATGAGTTTGGACTAATACTTCATACATACATGTGATCGAGATTCCAGGTACTGAAGAGGATTCTGCTTTCCCTGTTACCGTAGGGGTTGATAGAATGTTTACATGGGCAGTCATCTCTGTCAAAAGGGCCCTGTAAAACAAGACGGCTACAATGAACGGCATATTGCTCGCCACCCCGGCACGGCCCTCCCACTTGCTGGAACTACCCAAAGGTCGATCATGCACACTACCATAACGTCACCCCGCCAAAGCAAGCATGCAAGTAACTGTTTCCGTCCTCTAATGGCGTTGCTGCTGCTTGCTTGTTGGAACCACGACTCTCTGCTTTAGAAAGGGCTGAACTTACCTGACAAGAGAACCATCCCTCTGCAGTGCACAGGCGGACTGCCTCCTCCTCTCTTCTGTCAAAGTAGCACCCATTGTATTTCACGGATTTCAGTTTATCTGACATCAGGTCAGTTATCCTTTTATACGCATCTCTTGCTGTAGGATGAACATTTGAAATAAAACTACTAACCTAGAGGGGGAAAGAACCACCACCAGTCATTCCTTGGTGCCTGTAGCAGCCCAAGGCTCTTTTCCACCATCAGTATGTTGCACCATAGAAGCATTTCATATATAGTGGTCACAGAATTACTTTTACTAGCAGCTTGAAAATAAGTTACTTCAACAGGAACTTTTACCTCTTTCATGTAGCTTCGTATTCTGCTTTCACAAGTGTATCGCATGTAGCTTGATTTGTTCTTAAAACGGGACTCTAGACCTAAAGGGAGTTAGATTGTGTTGTAACTTGGTACTTTTAGTGCTGTGCTTCTGCATAGGTGGGTGTTTATCCCTTCTTTTCACAGTCTCAGTAGGTGCAATTTTTTTTTTTCCCATTTCTCTTTTACTGGTTGAAGACCACCCTGCTCTTAGCATGTGAAAGGACCACGCAGAGCATCTGCTGTGAGAGTCGCTGATATTAATGTTGATGTTAAGTGTTTCTCATTAAGGCATATACACAGAATGCTGAGAGACTGTGAAGAGAGAACTGAACTGGTCAGGAAGAACTGCAACAATGACTGGGGAATGGCAGGGGGAACTTGCAAAGACAGTAGAACGAAAACATAAAGCAAGGTTTGCTGGCTCCTTGCAAAACTGTCAATATACTATTAGTAAATTGTTAAAAGATTGTACATGCAGACCTATGTTAACATGGGAAAAAAATGTATCCTAGAGTGGTCTTGGACAGAGCAATAGGGAACACTGGTTTTCTACTATTTTCTGAGAGTAAATATGCTTAAAGAAACCTAAAAAGGTGTGCTGATGTAAGCGACCAGGTACCAAACCCCACCGGCCAGAAGGGCTCCCCGCTTTTCACACTGCTTTTCTTTAAGGGCCAGTCAGATTGTCCGCAGTGATGCTGGAGTGGGCCCAGCCTGCTGCCCCCAGGCAGCTCCCGCCAGGCGTACCTTCAAACCACTTCTCGTCGTCCTCCTTGTCCTCGGCCAGGATGTTTTCGTTCAGGTTGTGAATGAGATCCACCAGCAGCTTCTGCCTCCCGGGGGCCCGCTCGTCCGAGAGCAGCTTCCGCGCCGCCTCCACGACGGCGTCTCTCCGGTTGTAGAAGGCAGCCAAGAACCGCTCGACGTCGCTGGCACCTGCGGCTTGGGCGGGCGAGGCGGCGCCGGCTGAGAGGCCGCCTCCAGGCCGAGGCGCCGCCGCCGGTTTCTGCCGCCCGCCCGGCCCCCCGCCCGCCCGCCCCCGGCGCACTCACAGCCCCGCCAGGTCTCCCCGGGGCCCAGCAGAACCAGCTCCGTCTGCGGCGGCAGGGCGCGGAAGTAGCCCTCGGTCAGCTCCGTCCCGTCCTCGTAGAGACAGAGGCGGCTGCCTGGCAAGGGAAGCTGCCCCGCGGGCGGGTGAGAGACGGGCGGGCCCGCGCCGCCGGCCCCGCGCCACGGCCGCGGCCCGCACCTGCAGCAGCCGGCAGCCCTTCCGCAGCAGCCCACGCAGGCTTCCGGCCGCCACCCCGAACTTCTGCGGGCTGCCACAGCCGCGCAGGCGGAAAGGGCGCAGCGGCTCGGACATGCTCGCCGCTGTCCCGCCGCTGTCCCCACGCCGAGGCGCGCATGCGCCCCGGGGGCGGCTCGGGCGCGCGCGCATGCGCGGCGGCGGGCGCGGCGTTGCCATGAGACCCGACGATGGGGCCGCAGCGAGGCAAGTGGAGCCCGGGGCCCGGCCCGGCCTGGCCCGGCCGCTCCCCCTCCCTCCTTCTCTCTCCTCCCTTCCTCTCCCCTCCGGCCGGGTGAGCCCTCTACGGCGTCCCCGCCAGGCCGCCGCCGTGCGCTAGGCCGCCGCCTGGCGCGGCTTTGCCCGCGGCCCGGCCCGGCCCTTTCCCCGGGGCAGCGCCGTGACCCCCCCCCCCCGGGCCCGCGGGGTGCCGCCCGCCCCTGTGGCGAACCGGTCGGGGCCGGGAGGAAGGGGAGGAGGAGGCGGCCTAAAGGAATGCCGTAATATCACTACGGCCCCGGGGTAGCGGTGGTCTTTGGCGCTTGCCCTGCCCGCCGTTGCCTCCCTGTCGCTGCCGTCCCTGTCAGCAGCCTGGGTGTGTGCGTAGCTGTGCTTTAGCTTTTGGCTCAACGGCCCCACTTCTTCTTCATTGTTTTTTTCCTTTGGCTCAAGTGCACAGAGGATGGCACGGGTCGCTCCTGTGAGTGTTTTGGAACACAAGTAGTTTCAAGTTCCATCTTGGATTAGCGGATTTAATTGAGTTTATTGGCAAACTGCTATACAGGTTGGCTGAGCCCTCATTTCACTGACTACTAGTAGAATGTTCAGCGTAAGAATGCGGTGCCAATATTAATTAAAGAAAGTTCAGTTTTGTAGTCATCGGCTACTGACTTGATGGACACTGGATTTAATTCTTTGACTGTAGTGTTTCAGTGTTCTTCTATTGTTCTTCCAGGGATGAATTTAAGCTTGAAACATCATTGCTTTGACTAGATCACTTCTTCAGGATGCCACACAAGATCGGTTTTATAGTTGTTAGTTCCTCAGGACATGAAGACGGCTTCAGTGCAAAAGAGCTGATGGTCCATGCACCGACAGTGAATGGATGGCGATCGCCCAGGTACTGCCAGTGGGAAGAACGTGCATAGGTCTGAAGTGCTGAGTTTAAAATGAGCAGCAGATATATCAAGCGTGGTCAGAGTAGTTTACGGCATCCCAGACCAAACTGATCATAAAAACAAAGAAGTTACTTGAATTCCATGGAATCCTTATCCTGGGGGGAAAAAGCACCTTGGTTACCACCTAAAGGCATCGCGTTGCATTTAAATAAAGTCCTTTAAAAGGAAAACGGAACTATTTTTGTTCTTGTCAAGTCTCCTTGGAGTTTGCAACTGCTTTGGCTTAGTACTAAAACTCCAGCCTTCTCAGTACATCCTCTAGGTATATATGGGACACTATAACATAGACGTGCATGTGATGAAGAGAAGAGTGTTTCTAGTCTACTCTTCGGGTTTTCTTTACAGTATTTGTAATTCTGAGTTAAGCTATAATAACTTTGGAAAGTTTGTTGGAAGTGAAGTCATCTTCAAAAAGGTGATTCAGAAATTGTGTACATTTTCAGACTCTGTCAGTACCCACAGGAAATTGTTCTGCAGTTGGTGGAGAGATGTCGGATACGAAAACTGCAGTTGCTTGCTCACCAGTACATGATTTCCAGCAAAATTGAGTTCTACATCAGTGAAAGCTTGCCTGAATACTTTGCTCCTTATCAGTCAGAGAGGTTTCACAGGCTAGGGTAAGTCAACAAGCTCTAAAAGATTTTATTACCTTGATGGGACAGGCCTCAGGAGGAAATAATATTCATTATGCTTTGCATGCAATATTGATACGCTGTGCTGCGAGCAGTAAAGAGATTCCCTACTTGCTTAGATCTGTAACAAAGCTGAAGACGTAGATGTAAGAGGCATGGTGCCAATGAAGGCTCTCGTCAGATAACAGCACACATTTCAGTTATGAGGGAGTTTTAAACCTTATCAAAGTACTAACCTGAGGAGCAAAAATACAGCTGTGTTTTTGTACATTTTCCCTGCTTACTTGTTACGTTTTCCTTCTCAGTTATGTCCCTCTCTCAGACAATGAAAAGACTGATTTCAAAGCACGAGAGTTAAAATCTGTGTATATGGATGCAGTTGGCCAGTACCTGAAGCTGATTTTCCATAAAAATTATGTCAATAAATACAACTTATACAGTCAGGTAAGTTGAGCTAAGAGTCCTTACTTGGTAAGCCAGATGACATTTCAGTAGTAGAGAACAGGCATAGAAATCTGTTCCCTTGATTGCAGAAGCTAAAAATGTCGGTTGAAAGCTCCTGGGTTTATTTTTGGTTTCCTTTAAAACAGAAAACACAAATAAGAGGTTATAAGTGGCTTGGAATCACGGCCAAGTGCATGCAACTTATCCAGAAAAAGCAAGCCAAGCGCACTGCCTTTCATTCTGAGTTTTAGACTGCACAGCAGGCTCTGAGAACAGCTTTGCGGTCACGACAAAGCCACTCATAGTCTTTAGGATCTGATGTGGCATTAAGTGGAGGTGCTGTACAGCCATCCTGATACAGAGAAAGCAAGTGTCTGCCTCAGTTCTGTAGTGACTCTTTTCATGTCCATCCCAGACCAGAAAGAGGAACAACTGATGACTCTACAATGTGGTCTGCAGATTTGGTAGTAAGTTTATAATGAAGCGTGAAGGACCTTTAGCACTTAGTGCTTTGCTTTGCCTTGCTTCCGTACCACCTTGGAGACCACAGGTCCTGTTTTGGGGTTTTTTTTGTACAATGTTTTGTTCCAAATTTTTTGTTTCAGTTTTCATAAGATACGGAAAAAGTAATGACCTCATGCATTTACGTTTTCTTTAAATCTGTCCCAGGTTGCCCTAGTGGCTGTAAACATTATTGGAGATCCGGTAGACTACAGTAATGACAGCAATAACAGTGTAAGTGCAAAGCATCCCTGTCTTTTTACTCTTGCTACGCGTGTTCAGTTACAGGGTTCTTGGCGTAATGGAATGCATCTTTCTTCTGCTAGTTTTGTGCTGTAGAAAAGCTGCCTTGTATTGGTTTTTTTTTTAATTTTTTTTTTTTAATGCTATCTTGAAGCAAGAAAGTTCTCAAAAATTGAGCCCAATTTGCAGATACAAAAAATGAACCGTAATCAGTTGGAACGTTTGCATCTTCAACCTCTCCAAATTCTCTTGTTTCAATATGCCCCAAAACAGAAGTATTGTAAGTTACATAGCTTACATTGGTTATGGCAAGTCAGAATTTCTGTCCTGAACATGCATTTATGTTGATGAGTGTGCACTGAGATTTATTATTTTTCCCCCCCTTGCTACAAAGCCTTCCAGAGAGAAGCTGATAGACCACTACTTAGGAATTAAATCGGATGATCCTGCCTTAGATGGAACTTACCTTGGGTAAGGAAGTTCTTTTGCATATACCCTGGCAAAACATCTACTCAGTCTAAGGTAGTTCTCAGTCTACCCTTTTTTAGTTCCCTGCTAGTGCAAAGAGAAGACATATGCTCAGCCTGGTCTAGTTTGGATCAGCTGAAAGTTTTATTTTATTAACTTTGTGTCTTCAGGAAACCTGACTCCATTTCACCTCTGGATGATTTGGCTTTTGACATGTACCAGGATCCAGAAGTTGCTCAGATAATACGTAGACTGGATGAGAAGAAACGCGAAGCTGTCCATCATGAACGCTACGATTATGCCAAGAAACTCAAACAAGCTATTGCAGACTTGCAAAAGGTATTGTTGAAAGACTGTTCATCTCTTAGGCCGAACAGTGTTCCGGTGGTCCATCAGGGACCCTAGCGTTCATGTGGAATCGTAATGATTTCCAGTACATTTTCAAAGTAGTAATTTTAAAATCAGATAGCTTGATTTAATAACTTGGCTATAAATACTGAAATGTATACATATTTACGGTAATGTGATTCCAAGCTAGTTTGTTATACCATTTCTAGGTAGGGGAACGGCTTGGACGGTATGAGGTAGAAAAGCGCTATGCTGTAGAGAAAGAGGATTACGATCTTGCCAAAAAGAAGAAACAGCAAATGGAAGCGTACCGCTTGAAGGTGTATCAGCAACTGGAGCTCCACGACCTTCTGGATGCAGAGCTGATGGTGGGTACTGTTCCTCCTAATTCAGGAACCTTTACCATGTGAGTGTTTTAAATAGAAACGGCAGAGCAACCAAAGTAAGTTCAGGGAATAAGAGTTGTTACACAGGTATTTTATGACAATTTCACATAGATTTTAAGTTTTCCGTTTGCATTGTGGATTTCCCTAGCCAAAGACTTGCAAGTGGCATTTTATGAACACGCTTACTTCTCCATAAATTATATTACATTAAACTGTTAAGGTCTCAAGTAAATGACATTGGGATCCCGAATGTTTTGCATAATTTAGGGCTACCCAATACAGATTAATAAGGTGCTTTCTCATATAACAGGCTTATGCTGTCACTGAGGCTAACCATACAGAATTAACGTGATAAGATATATATAGTTTTATGTTGTTCTCAGAACAGGAAGCTTTATAATCTCTCCACACACACATCCACACAGAATCATCTTGAGATTGTTTCATAAAGCTGCATCCAGCGGATGTGATTACACGTCTGTGAGCGAGGTCTGGTATTTACTTGAAAGCACCAGAATCTTGTTGACCGTCGGAGTCGCGGCTGCACTGACTGTGATTTTAGTACGTGGTGAGCCGTGCTTTACAAAATCTCTTTCCCTCCCTCAGATTCGAAAGCTGCCTGAATTGCCTTTGGAGTCTACAATTTATACTGGGAGTCCTCAGCGCACAAAAGCTACAAATTCACCTCCTTGTCAGCACACAGAACTGCAAAAAGGAGAGCCATGGAGAGCAGAGCCTTTGCTGGAAGAGAAGTCAGCAGGTCCCACTTCTGCTGAGCCCTTTGTTCCCCATCAGTCCCCTTCTCCTCCTCCTGTGGCTTATCGCACAACCGCCAGGGAAGTGTTCCCCAAAGAAAATGTGAGTAGTGTACCTCTGTTACTGCAGAAATCTGTCCGAGCAAATGATCTTGTGTTCAGCCTTCCAAAACAACAAGGTCTTTTGTGGTTATTCTCATGGCTTATATAGTAATTGACTGTATTACTGAGCTGTGCCCGTCTAGTAATTGGCATTGGTCTTTTTCCTTCCCGAATTTCTTTGGAAGCTTTTTACAAACGTTCATTGAGATTGAGGCAAAATGGGATTATGCTTGATTTACAAAGAGATGAATGGAAGCAGATAGACGTTAAATGACTCATGAGGGGTCATACAGCCCATATAGTGGAAGCTGAATTCTGCTTGCTCCATTAATGGCTTAATAAATCTCCTTCTCAGAGATCACATTGGATGAACCTACAGCAGCAAGGGAATTTGTTGGAACATGGTTGTAGGGTAGGAGTCTTGGTGTCATGTCTGAAGAGAGGAAGAATATCCTAATATCTAGTTATCTCAATCTTTAAGTTTTGCTGCTCTGGCTTTTGGCAAAGCTGAGGAAGACTTGCGTTGACTCTAGTAGCAGTAGTATTCTCTCTTAACAGGATGTTGAGGTAAAATAATTTAACAAGTAAAGCTTCATGACGTGCTGGCTTCCTGTCAACAGGTGCTTGCTGCTGTAGATGTGTGCACTTCCACCGCAGGCATCTTGTGTGTGTTTTTTTGTATTCTATAGACAAGAAATAAGTTTTATTCACAGGTACTGATTCCATTTCTTCATGAGATGATTATGGGAACCTCAACATTCGTGCTTAATTGCAAAGCGATACTGCTTTGGCAGGGATAAGAATGCATGAGCTGAATCCAATTAGTGATGAAACAACTTCACATCCACGTCATTTCTAGAATAGCAAATTTTATTTTCTCTGTTAGGTTGGATTTTTACCTTATGATGAGAGACCTCTTCCAGCTACCTGTAAACAGTCTGATGAAGCAATTGCGTACCTTGAGCCGGAGATGACTGAAGAGGATGTCAGTGATACTCCAAGAAGCAGCATTACTGGGGAACCAGAACCATTGACTGAGAAGGCGCTGCGGGAGGCCAGCCCTGCTATTGAAGTCTTTGGAGCAGCTTTGGTAAAGAACACCAAAATAAACATATAGATTGTTGTCATATGTGTTGAGTTGATTTGATATGTCAACAAAGACCTACTGATATGCTTTCTACACGTTCAGAGCTGCTACTTAAAAATCTGAGATTAAAATTTGACCTTGGATATATGGGTGCCTGTTTTCACCATTTACATGATTGTGTAGCTTTTATGATCAATTACTTGATGAGCTGTGAAGCAGATAGTGCCCGGTAGACTGCTGTAGGGTACGGGCCCTGCCAGAATACCCGTTACGTGCCACTGTCTTTTGTAGGGAGAGAAACTGTCACTGTGCTGCCTGAAATGGTTCCTTGAGCCTGACCTGTTAATCCACTTACTAGTTTTTCAAAAACAGATGCTTTTAATAAAAGCCAGATTCCTGTAGGAGACACCTGGGGATTTCATGCTTAAGCTCATATGTTCTTTTCAGGCTGTTTCTGTATATAACTGTGGCATAGATACTGAAATACCGGTATTGACCTTTTAAGAGAGAAACTTGTTCTGTGTTCAGGTTGCAGGAGCGTATTCCAAAACTTGGTCGTATCGAGAAGATGCGTTACTGGCAGTATATAAGAAGCTGATGGAAATGTCAGTGAACACTCCAAAGGACGATTTAAAGAACATGCTGAGGGCTGCCATTTTTCTTGCAAGGAGAGCCATCAAAGACATAGTGTCTTCGGTAAGTTGTAATAAGTTTGATAAGAAATGCTCCAGTGAAGAACTAACAGCAAAAACTGTGGAATCGTGTGGTTAACACACTTAAAATAATTTAAACAAATAGTTTGTAAAACTACGTTTAAGTAAGTTTAAAAAAGGAACCACCAAAAATCAAACCAGACTCAAAACCAACTGAAATGTCAGCTTTTAGTTGGGATCAAGGACTGGGCGCTGTCTAGCATTCAGCAGTGTGGAAAATACTGCTCTGGGCTGAGTAATGAGCTTGAGAAACAACTGCTGATGCAGTAAATGCATAGTGTGGTTCAGCCTTTTGGGGTTTTTTGTTTTGTTTTTGTAAAGTTGAAATACAGCAATGAAGTAAGTTTTAGTTTCCAACTTGAGAGATTACAGTCAGCCTAAGCAGACTTAGGCTTCAAATAAGCCTTAAACAAGAAGAAAAGGAAAAGAAAAATCAAGAGCTGTGTTACTCTTCATAAAGCAAATTCTGAAACCTTTCACCTAAGCCTGAGCAACACGTTTTCTGAAAGAGAGATATGTGACATAGCTTCCATTGAGAGTGCTACTGTAACTCTAGATTCCTGTTGCTGCCGTTCTTTAGAACTACAGGAAAGATTTTACAATATTGTCTGAAAACAGGCATCTGTGTGTTATTTTTGTTCAGTGTTTCCTTTTTCTTTTTATCTTAGGTTTTTCAAGCTTCCCTGAAACTTTTAAAAATGATCATTACCCAATATATACCAAAACATAAACTAGGAAAACTAGAAACTTCTCATTGTGTGGAAAAAATGCTTCCAAATTTGCTTTCTAGAACGGGAGACTCTTCATCCCGTCTTCGCCTTGTGGCTTCTAACTTCATTCAGGTAGGTGTTATTCTCCAGATTACAGTTTGATTTGCATTAAGAATGTCACAGAGCTTAGAAGTGGGTAACGTCTAATCAGACTTGCCTTCAAGTCCAGAGTTTGCTGCTGTAAAGGATTACGCCTTAATGGCAGGCAAAGTGGTAGCACCAACTTCATATCTTTGCGGTGTTTTTTCTAGCAGTATATTGTCACCTTTGTTGTGGGGGACAGTGTGGGGAGATAGCAGCCGCTGCAGCTGCGAGAAGGGTGTAACTCTTCTGTTCTTAGTTGCAAGAGATCTACAGAGATGAGAGTAAGGAGGTGCAACATACTCCTCAGACTGTGTTGCACTCTGATTGCATTTTTGACAGTCAACTTTTGAAAGTCAACTTAGCAAAAGCGTAAAGAAAATGCCCGTTTTAAAAGACACAGTCCATTCCTTGCTCAGTGCTAGCAAAGAGCAGCTGCGAATAGCTGCTGAAGGATTACAGGCTCTCTTTTCCAGGAGAATTTAGAAGGAAGAACAGTAGTTCTGTGCGTAAATGTGTTGATTCAGTCCCAGAAGTGGAGTAGATAGGGCAATGTAAGATGGAGTTCTTGAAATTCTTCTTACAACCCAGTTCTACAACTTGCTCCTCTGAGCATGTCTAAGATTTTATTGATTTCTCAGTAGCTTTCTCTCTGATGCCAAAAGCAAGACCAAGCATCTGCATAATCTTTTTAAAACCCCTGCAAGTAACTTCTGGCTGCTAAAGTAACAGGAACATAAGAACATATGAAGAACATAAGAAGCAGCTACTTCTTATGGAAGGCTTATTTCATTGTACTTAACTTGTTGTGACTTAGAATAACTCTACTTTGCAAAGACAGTTAATTTTCCTCATTTAGCATTCCTACGTGCAGACTGACTCTCTGTCTGTTTATAGGAAATGGCACTGTGCAGTGAGGTTAAGCCTCTTCAGATTGTTCCAGTTCATTTGCTTCAACCATTAAAACCGAACTCCCCAGCACATCTGGCAATGAGTCAAGTGGAATTAGTGGAATGCCTCTTGAAGGACATGGGAACTGAAAACTCTGGGTTTACTGTCAGCAATGTCATGAAGGTAGGAGCCTGAGTTTACAGCACATGAAGTTTTTTTCTGTTGCTGTTGTATTAGGGCTTGTCTGTCTGTTTTGGAGTGCTTGGTGAAGTACTAAAGAGAATTTGAGCCTCTTGGCGGTGACCGCACACAACCTTGTGAGGAAGCATGATGCCAATACGGGGAAAAAAGAATCACTGGGTCAAAAAGCGTTTGCAAAAACCTGTCCGTATGAAGAGTTCTTCCAGTGAAGTGAAATAACTGTCTTAGACTAATAATCAAGTCCTTAAAAAACACATGGGACAAGAGAGGCTTTTTTAAATTATTACTTATTATTGTTTTCAGTTTGCAACAGGAGCTTTGGAACACAGAGTTTATGAAGTTCGTGATGTAGCCTTGCGGATTATCTTTGATATGTACAGGAAGCACAAGGCTGCTATACTGGAATATCTTCCTCCCGATGACGCAAGCGTTCGCAAGAGTGTTCTCTATAAAACACTCTTTGATGGATTTACTAAAATAGATGGTAAACTTTCTGAAGCTGAAATTAGGGTACGTAATAAGATTGTAGAACATACGTAGCTACTTTAAGAATTGCATTCCACTGAACAACATACTGATTTTGTAGCTATATTAGACATTGAATGAGGTATATAGCAGAGTATCTTAAATTGTGTGGCTAACACCAGTTAGAGTACAAAGCTGGTCTTCAGTTTATACTTGCTCTTACAAATAGAGCCTACAAAGAATACCAAGATGGTACTTCTGAAATAATACAAAATCATTTTGGAAAGTACACGTACAACGTTTTCTGCTGGCTAGGCTCAGAAAGGGTGAGCACGTAGTAAATGCTATGTGTTTCTTTCAGGTTAGTACAGAGGAGTTTGAGGGGAGGGAGGTGTTACTGTAACAGACCAACCATTTGACTGAGCAGGGTATTTCTCGTGCTACACTGACCATTTGTTCTACGCTGATGTGTTTTGCAATCTCTTCTATATGACAGATTGTTCAAAAGCTTTTGTAATTGCCAGAGTATTTCTTGACAGGCACAGAGAAAGGCAATAACAGAAGAAGCAGAGAAACAGAAGAAGGAAGAAATAAAAGTTCTGCAAGGTCAGCTGGCAGCGCTAAAGGAGATACAAGCAGAAGTTCAGGCTGGAAAGGTTAGGGTGTTTTGGTTTTGATTTTTATTTTTTTAAATCCTTTTTTCCTCAGGTGCCACAGCTTAGATAATTAACATTACTGTTGTCTTATTATAAACTAAAAAAAAGAAAAAGAGACTCCATGACATTACACTAACTGACTTTCATCCTCAGCAGTCCATCTTAAAATCTGGGGAGTGGTTTTTCCTACCATAGCATAAAATTTGGATTCTTGTTTATAACAGCTTTGTCTGTTGTATGGGAAATTTGAGATTGTTTCTACAAGTCTAAGTGTTTCTGTGTCAGCTAGAATATAGGAATCGTACTGGGTGCATCAAGGCCCCCCAGAAGCATGCTGTACTGCCCTTCCATTAAGTTTTATGTCTGAACCTTAGAAACGTAGTCAGCTACACCAATGCCAGGAAGTAGGACTGTTTTCCAGCCTCCGAAGATTGCTGCCTCAATACCTGAGAAATTTGCTCTAGGACCAGAGGCACGAGCGTTCTAATGCATTGGCTCTGCTTGTAAACTTTTAATTCCAGGATATAATCTGTTCTTTTTCTCCCCAGCAAGCATCATTGTCATTAAGGAAATTTCTGACTTAAATGTCTTTGTTCAATAGGAGAAAGAATCTGATTTTCAGAAGCCAAAGTATCAAGGTAGGTAATCTCAAATAGTATTAAGAATTGTAGAGGTGTTTCAAAATGTCTTTGAAACTCTGTAGATGCTTAATGGATTACTGAATTATCTCAGCTGAAAACATGCCAGAGTGCTTCCGACTGGCTGAGTCTCAACCTGACATAGAGGTAATCATTAAGTTCACAAAAGAAAATTTACCATCAGCTAAATCAGTTAATTTCCAATAGGAAATTAGCATGGCTTGGCTTGAAACCACTTTAGATTTCTCCCCAACCTGAGGTAGATCATCTACTGCATTGAAAAATAATCACTACGATATTTTACTGTTGTAGATCACTAAAGCAATAGTTTCCCAACTGCCTTACAGGTATGTTGTCTTTCAGTGCTTGTTTACTGATATGGCAATGGTATGCCTCTGTTGGGCGCTTTTGCTGTTAAGAACCAGAGAAGCAGTATTTCTAGGCATGCACAAAAACTAATGAAAATGTGATCTTAGTTTTAATACTTCTCTTTTTACAGGTTACGAGGTAAACAAAAGCCCACAGCCTGCAGCAGCAGAGATTCCAGATGATCATTCCTCTGTTGCAAATTACTTGGATAAGTAAGTTAGTTGAGCAGCTTCTAATCACCTTAAGCACTTCTTATAACCTGCAAGCTCATCATGATAGTAACATTTTTCCAGTAGATCAAAGCTCATAGTTTCAGCATTGAAACAATGAAAATCTCTTCTAACAGATTTGAAATTATTTCCTGGCAATCCTAGATGTTGTTGATTTTTCAAGTTCTCTGATAGTGTGACCTTGAACTTGTTTTCTGAGTGGTTGCTTGTGGGATAAGGAATTGCCACAGTTCAATGTTCAACTGCCCATATAAAATAAGGCAAAGATATTCTGTATCTTTCATGTGTATTGTAGGATACAAAAGCCAGCTTCAGTGACCTGTTCTCAGTGCTTTTGTGGAATTATGTCTTTCTACATGAACAAATGCTTTATAGTTGTATTTACCATAAATTATGTAATAGTATCTGTTCATGCCCTTTCCTAACGTCAGGACTGTATAGGGGAAATAAGGTATACTGAGATGTTAGCTATTTTTCAGAATAGTTTCTAACAGAAGAAACAGGGTTCACCCATTTCACTCTATGATGTTACTGATGTTTGTATTTTTTTTCCTAGCTTATGTATTTTTTGTGGTGTGAGGGACGAATCCTTCACAGAGGAAGGGTTGGATCTCCATTACTGGAAACACTGCCTGATGTTAACCACATGTGAGCACTGCAAACAGGTTAGGCATAGACTTTCTAGAGCTACTACAAGACGTTAACTGTTGTTATTCTGGTTTTAAGGTGCTATAAGATATTTAACGCTGAGGTAGATGAATTCTGAAGAGAACTGTGTGATCTTGGGTAGTGCTTTTCGAAAAGAGCAGCATTCTAGATTGTATTAATAACTGGACTAAAATTTAATTTTCCCTTTGTCATTCTGGAAAGTGAGAGTTGACTTCCAAAAATCACATAAGCAGTTCTTTAAATACTATCCTTTACTCGATACAGCACAAATCTTCATGGGTGCCTCTTGCGCTGTTGCAGGTGGTGGAAATAGCAAGCCTGACGGAGCACTTGTTGACAGACTGTGGTAAAAAGGACAGCTTTGGGAAATGCCAACGATGCAGTGAGGCCCTTCCAAAAGATGAGTTGCCCAAACACATTAAGAGCAAGACTTGCAATGGTGAGTAGTTTCGAACAGGAAGGTTGAACTTTGAAAGTCAAGTCAGTCAGACTTTCAAATACTGTGTGTTTTTGGCAAGTCAGACCGCTTCTATTTAGGTACTGCTAAATTACTAATTTAATACTACTAATAAAATACTTCTATTTAGTATACTGGATTTAGAAATTGAAGTAAATCTGCAGGAGGGAACACTTCGGGAATAGATGCCTGAATTTCCCAGTGCTTGAAATGCTTCACTTCTATGAATGCCTGAGGGGAGGAGGTGTGAGGAGAACAGAAAGCCGCTACCACATCCTTGCGGTTTAAGCCCTATCATTCCTCTTGATGTTATTTTGATGTAGATGATTAAACATGGGTCTTCTTTGAGAGCAGTTAACAGTAATAGGGCAGGAGCTGGTTTATCCATGGGGTAGTTTTACGTCCTTCTTTGTGCAGGTTCTCCTCTCGTATTTGAAATTAACCTGTCTTTGCCATTCTTACATTATTTTCCTAATCATTCCAGCTGCCAAACCAGAAGATGTTGCAAACCATTGCCCATTGTGCCATGACAACTTTTCCCCCGGAGAGGAGGTAAGACTGCCTTCTAGATTGGTCTGATGTTGTTACGTCACTGGGACTGAATTCGTGTCCTCTTCTAATGCTGGCTTACACCCAGCGACTTAAGAACTTGCCTGGATTATTGATGGGGTCTATAACAGCTATCTCATGCTCTGGGGACCATATCTGAACCTGGGTCTTCAACGCTCAAATGGGAACCACAGGGCTACAGCCTTTCTCCTCCCGCATAGGCAGCTATACACCTTACGGCTTTCCAAATTCCCAACCGCTACCAGATTCTGTGAGTTCGCTTGTCAGCCCTGGGTTTCGGAGTGATGTTACGCAGCTTAAAATACCATGACGAGACTGAGTGCATCCAGCAGGGCATCTGGGATTAAGACGTTGTTTACTAGAGTGTAAGAAAAAATTGACATGAAGAAAGTAAGCCAGAACTGCTGTAATTATCAAGAGAGTTGAGATGGCCTCTCTCTGCTTTCTGCACGCTGTTTCCTGTAACTGCCTAATGCTCTGAAATCTCTGATATGCCAGGTCCCAAATGTGCTTTCAGCAATTGAGAATATATATTGGTATTATATAAAAAGCGATTAAAGTATCTGTTTTGGTCTTTTATATGAATCGCCTAACGCTACATTATGAACATATCTAAGTAGTTCTGCATATGATTTAATTGGCTGAAAAAGTCTATCTGGGAGGCAGCCAGCAATTCCATACTGAGCGTGAGATCTGATTAAATGTCAATGGCTGATATACAATCTCTCTCCTTTTCTTCCTTTCAATGGGACATGACCACTGGGTAGTGCTTCTGTTCTCAAAACCAAGTTTTTTCCAAATCCTTTTTGCTTTTCCCAGCGTGAGGAGCTCAGAAAATACCATAACCAACTCTGAAACATTGGTTGAGAAACATATGTGGTGGTTGGATTTGGGGATTTTACGTTTTTTTCTTGTTTCTGCCCAAATTATTCTGTAAGTAGGAGATTTCACATAGCCCCTAGTTTGAAGAGGCTGTCACATTTTTCTTTAATACCGCTCCTACTCCTTCAGGTTGCTGAATACTTCAGCTATTTTCATAACCTTGTAGTTATGCCCACGCTTTTTCAGTTTAAAATATGTATGGATGAAAAGATTTTCCATGTTATTTGTACATTGTTTCTTCCTGATTCAAACTCAGTTGATAATTAAGAAAATTTAAAAAACAAAATGAATATCAATTGCTTTTATTTCCTAGTATCTGGCTGGAATTTTTTTTTATTGTGATGTACCTTTTAAGTTCTATTTAAAAAATTGATATATTAATTGCTATTCCACTTACTAAGTCATAAGGTGTTCATGCTTTTATGAGCAAGCAGATTAAAATGCCATTGCCATAAAGTCTGTATACAGCTCTCATTTTCCCCATGTTTTAAAAAGTGTATGTGCATGCCTACTGACTAGATAAAAAGATCTGCTAATTTTGCTGAGTTTGTAGTATCACTTCTTTTTAATTTACTTTAGGCCTGGAAGTCTCACCTAATGGGCAACGATGGCTGTAAAATGAATCAACGGAGGTTATGCCCAATAAATAAAACTCTTCTGGTGCAGCCTGGTAAGATATTATTTTATGATAATGACGATTATGGGTTCTTACTATGGGTTGCCTTTACTTAAGAGAAGCATTTCATTCTTGAAAGCAAGCTGGCTCTTAACTGCTTGTTCAACACGCCCTGTGCATTTGTGTCACCAAACTGATATTTCTCATGCTGGTATAGACTACAGTATACTTAGGGAGCAAATTCTCAAAACCCTTTAAAAGCAATAATTTCAAAACGAGGGCATTAGCTCAGCTGATGGCAAAACTGGCGGTTTTGATAATTTGATCAGTTTGGCCTTGTTTCTGTGTAATAGTATGGCTGTGAATAGAACAATCAGTGGTGATACTAAACAGTTTACATTCCGGAAGGCTCCTGAGTGCTGACACAGAGAACCGAGAGCCCGATTTAGCTTTTAATGTCCAATCAGAGGATGCTAATCTAATCCTAATTGCGAGATGAATTGAATAGTTAGTGCTGTGTACTGCTTTTCCTTTTCAATTCCGGCCCAGGAGCCAGGCAGAATTTACAATTGTGCAGCTTCTTCACCAGCAAAGCAAAATTGATGCTGATGTCAAGTGGTTTTTTAACAGTCGTCTTTATTTATGAAGCACATGCAAAATCCTTTTATTTCCTGAACACGGAAGTTAAACAAACACACTATGTTGACTGCCTGCAGCACTGAAACTCTTTTGGCCTGTAACATCCAAAACCTTTCCTCCTCTGTCTGATATTTGCTTTGCTCATATCCACGTTTCACAGCCACTGCAAGTTCCTGGAAAGGACTGTTGAATTCTCTCCTTCATCTGTCATAGGTGAATGCGGTTAAACTCAACAGTTTCCAGTCTTGAACTGGACCTAAAATCATGTCTGTTTGTCTGTCTTCGGCTTTGCTGTTGCTACTTGCTAACTAGAATGATAGTTAGTTTGCCTCTGCTTAGAATTTGGAAGCATAGAAGGAACTTAAATCCTGCCTGGATAGAGCTAAAGCTCCTGAGCAATTTCCTAGAGATAGGAAAGAAACACTGACCGTTTAGGCCTACCACCCCTGGTATGAAATGCACCTCTGACTGGATGCCTGCCAACTTCTAGTTGCTAGTATCGGTCATTCAGACTTAACGTATCTTGAGAATCAAAATGGGAGATAAAATTCAAGACCAGGACTAGGTGTGCATGCAATAACGATCTGCATTTTCTCTTCACAGGCAAAATAGGTGGCCAGTATTTCAGGAAACCAGGTCCTTCAGGAGCAAAAGCTCGACCTTCCTGTATAGGAAGCAAGATCCCAACCCCAAGAGGGGGCCCAAATAAAAGCACTGGCAAAACATATGCAAAGCGATGACAGGACAAGTATTTTTTCCTTTGTCTTAATAACTGAGCATATAGTTGTTAATAGTTATTTAAAAACTGTGGGCAACTCATATCATCTCTTTTGGTTGACTGCATGGGGCCATTTATCGGCCTTGAGCAGTACTTGCCTAGTCTGGTAACTTCTGTGTTAGCTATTTGTTCAGTACCGTGTTTTTTTCCTAGAAAGGTGCGTGTTGGAAATACACGAATGTTCTGGGACAGATCTGGCCTGCCACCTTCCCTGTGCGGTACAAGGAAGGCCGTGCATTGGTCTTTGACCGGTTCCTCATATTAGAAAGACTCCGCAGTGAGCACGGAGTTAGCAGGGCCACACTGTGTAGCTACTGCAGCAGTCAGCACAGGGGCTCTGCCCTGGTTAGTGGATTACTCTGGAGCTGTGGTTCTAACAGTCTGAGTTTGAGATCTGGCCAGGAGTTTCCTGAAGATCCAAAAGCCACTGTCACTTGTGCATTGTCTTTCTCTTGGGGAAGAGCAAGAAGCCTACCAAGCGGAAATTGCACCAGACTTTCAGGACAGAGCTGAAAAACATTTGCTCTTTTGATCTGTGACACTTGTTTGCAATTATGTGTTCTGGAAGCTTGGGAAGTACTACCTGTATTAGCTGACGTTACCACCTGATCACTTCAATGTAATAATTGCAGAATGCGTTGCTAGTAGTTTTCTGACAAAATTGACTTCCTAACGTGCTGAAAGTAATAGCGACAATAGGTTTTGTTTGTCTTGCCATCGACACTTGTTGCAGACAAACAGGTCACAAGTTAAACTGTGCGCACTGGTTGGCTAGGCGGTAGTCTGTATTTCTGCATCTGGAGAATTCATCATGATTAGACTTGAGGAAACACCATTGAAAATACGGATATATAGAACAAGCAAAGCAGGCTTGTTGCGGCACGCGGGTTCCTTTGATGTGATGATGATGTTGGTGTCTGAGCAATACCATCGTTCACCTGTTATGATGTGCAGCTGGCGAAAGGTGAAATGAAAAATGCCTGCACGTGTAGAAGGAAATATATGTCAGACTATACGGAACATGCATCTCTGCTGTCTGAAAGACCTGTATGGTCCTGTACAGATAAACTCTTGAACCAATTAATGGGTAAAATAGCAATTCCATAAAGCAAAATTCGGCCTCCTGTGTTTGCTTAGAAGAAAAAAAAAAGGGAGAAAAAAAGGGAGAAATTTCAACATAGTTGAGGCAAATTACAGAGTTTGTTTTTCCCACTGCAAATCCTATGGTGTGGACTTACTTGCTTCAGTTAGGGCATGTTCACAAGTAGGGCCAGGAATTGGAAGGCTTTTTCAGGTGTCCACTCCTCAAATGTAATGAAGTGAATCAAAGGATCACACCGTTCGTCGGCAATTCATTTAGCCACTGTGCTGGCATCTAACGTATTTTGATAGTAAGAAAGGCACTATTAGTGTGTTCACAACAGCTGCCTTTTTCTTCTATTTGTCATGATAAACTTTGTCAGCTAAAATGGGGCAAATTTTATAGCCACTGTGAAAGCTTACAAGTCTGCCTGTTTGTGCTATGCTCTAAAACTCCTGGCTCCTTCACTGGAAATGGGAACTGTACTTTTTGTCTAAAACTGACTGGTATCCTCGAACGCCTCCTAAGTCAGCTGAAAGCTCTAACTGACCTTGCAAGGAAGGGAATTGGATCAGGGCCATTATAAAATGTTTCCGCTCATTTTTAAAGCTCTTAGAAACATTATTTTGACAGAAAATGTTGCTCTCCTTTCTAATACAGGTGTCTGTAATTTTCATGAGTTCAGGCATGCTAAGAATGCCGAGTGGAAGAGATGTCTCTTCCTTGGGGCCACTGAGGCTCTAGGAGAAGCACAGGCCATGCACCGTGAGAAGTGGTTTTGCTGTGGCAGCCTGGCCTTTGCATAGATTTCAGGTTTAGAGTTTTAAAGGCAGTAGAGCAGTACCCAAAGCACTACCCAACACCAAGAATTAGCTCCAAATAAAAAAGCAGAGGGGTGGTTGGATATCACCGTATAACCTGCCATTACATGGGAAGTTACATAAAGTAGCTGTTCCACGCTGCCTCTTTCACTGTGCACTAAACACCTGACTAGTCTATTTGACAAGAGGCTTAAGCTAAACCGCAGGAGTCCCACTTGGTATGTAACAGGAGAGTGTATCGATGGAGCTACTGTAAAAATGAAAGCCGTGCTTTAAAACTTCACCCTTAATTCTGAAATATATCCCCAGGAAATGGCCCCTTAAAGAAAAGAAAAAAAATCTTAGTGGGGCCCTGAAAAGCTTGAATTAATAGATTTAGACCTTTTTTCTGCTTTAGTGTACTTTCTCTCAGCTCACATCTAAATCCAACTCTGATACTGAGTTTCTCTCATTAGAGCTTGGTTAAAATAAACATCTGCATACTGTTAAGACACAATGTACCTAAAGCAAGGGTCCCAACATCTCTACTTGTGACGCTTAGGCAACTGCTTTCTGGGATAGAACAAACTGGTCCCCCGCCAGTGTCTACCACAGGTACAAGAATGAGCAACAGTAGTAATACAAGTAGAAGTTTTGGAGGTTGGCTTTTTTTGCTACCACGGAGGGAATTTGCGGTATGGGTTTGTATATACGGCACTGATTTTGTAATACACAGGTTTTATAGTTTGCGTGCAGCCTATCTACAAGCTTACAAATTTTGCAGGTAGATCGGTGTGCTCGTGTTTTTAAAGTCTTTATATTTGGAAGAGATAAAGAAACAAATTATATATCTCAATAAAGATACACATGTTCGGAATATATATATAAAAACAAATATGTATGTATTGTTATTTCTCCTTTAGTGACACAGGTTCCAATTTGAGAACCTGATTCCTTATGCAAGCAAAATAACCCATCGATATTGCTCAGAGATTAGCAAGTGCAATGGACTGCAGCCTCATGAGCTATTATTGCCCAGAGCTTTTTTCCTTTTCGAATTAAAACTCTGAGCTTTCCATTGGGCAAGTTTAATGAAAAAATACCTGTTTGCAAAGGTCCTCCATGTATTTTGGATCGGCCAATATACTATGTACCTCGAATTGGTAAATACGGCTCTCCATTGCTCCTCAACCACAGCTGTTAGAAGCAGTGAAGCAAAGCATAATTAAAATAATCCGTTAAGTCCTCAATGTAGCAGGATGTATGCTTTCTATTTTATAGCGTTATGGGACAACCTTTTTAAACATGTTTTTATTAAAAAAAAATTGCTTGATTTAAAAAACAACAAAGCAACCAAACCAAAAAACTACACACCCAAGACCCCCCAAAGACGATTAATTCCAGCGAGCACTGGCCGACCTGAATAGCAGAAAAGCGGGGAGCTATGTAAGCACTTCTACAGCCCTTCCCTTTGAGGGCACCGTCCCCATGGGTAGCGCTTGCTGCCCGCGCTGGGGTACAGGGCGCGTCCCTGCTGCCCGTCTTCCTGGGCGGTTGTCGGGGCGCCGGAGACAGCACCGTAACTGCTCTTCTCTGTGCTGCATGGTACAGCACAGTGCTTGGGCCCCCGGGGCCCCTGCGCTAACCCTCTGCAGCGTTGTCGCGCAGGAGGTTCCTGCCTCTTCCCTCTCCCTACTGCCCACCTTACCTACCTAAGGAGCACGAATTACGGGTGCGCAAAATGGGACTTTTTAGTGCCACCAATGTTAAGTTTTGAAGATGATTTCACTGGGCTGCTCCCTTTAGCTTAACAACCAACCTGTGTTTTCTGCAGCGGCAAAATAAAGGCTGGTGTGAAAAACATGGTGAAGTTTGTTCCTGTGCCATGAGTTCTCGAGTGAAATATTCTGGAGCAAAAACCTTGCACAAGTGCAGGTTCGGCTAGGGGAAGGAAGTGCTCCAAACCGTAGGACTGGAAAAGTTAAACTGGCAACAACGGTACCTCGTTATTCAAGAAAAACAGACTGTAGCCCCGATCTCATGGGCTTTTGTCTGTCTGATCTCTTTCTCCCTGCTGTTCAGTCAACCAGGCTGTTTTCATCCATCTAAACTGCAGAGGCGGCTGGGGAGCGGCCAGGTCCCGGCGAGCGGGGCTTCGGCCCGGCTCGGGCGACCCCTCGGCGTTCCACCGCCCCAGGAGAGCACGCAGACAGACCATGCGCGTCCCAAGCACTGGATAAGCAGAGAAGGAGCTTGAATCCGAGGGATCTTGCGGCTTCGGGAGAAAAGGTCACCCGCATTGAGCACGCGGGCTGCGTGTACCGCACCGCCTCGGGAACCGCGCTCGGCCGCCCGCCGCGCCCTCCGCGCCAGCGCCTACAGCAGAGGGCGGCTCCGGGCGGTGCGCGCAGCCGCGCCCTCCGCGGCGGAGGGCCGGGCCTTCCCGGGAGGCGGGCGGCCGGGGCGGCGGCGGCGCGGCGCCATGGCGGCGGCCTGGCCGGAGCTGGAGGCGGCGGCGCGGGAGCGGCGGCGGGAGCTGGCGCTGGCCGGCGCGGCGGTGGCGGAGCGGGTGGCGGCGGGCGGCGGGCGGCTGCCGGCGGCGCTGCTGGCGCTGCCGCTGCTGCAGTCGCTGGAGCTGAGCGGGTGCGCGGCGCTGCGGGAGCTGGGCCCGGGGCTGGCCGCCGCCCTGCCCGCCCTGCACACGCTGGTGCTGCGCGGCAACGCGCTGGGCCCTGCCGGGCTGGGCGCGGGGCTGGGCGGGCCGCTGCCGGCCCTCCGCCTCCTCGACCTGTCCGGCAACGGCCTGGAGGCGCTGCCCGCCGCGCTGGGCGGGGCGGCGGCCGCGGAGCCGGCGGGGGAGCCGGCGGGCGCCCCGGCCTTCCCGCAGCTGCGCAGCCTCAACCTGAGCGGGAACCGGCTGCGGGAGCTGGGTCCGGGGCTGGCCCGCGCCGCGCCGCAGCTCCAGGCGCTGCTGCTCTCCGGCAATCGCCTGCGGGCGCTGCCCGGCGGGCTGCTGCCCCCCGCCGCCGCCCCCGGCGCGCCCTTCCCGCTCCTCAGCCGCCTGGAGGCGGCCGACAACGAGGTGGCGGAGCTGGGCGCCGACATCGCCGCCCTGCCGGCCCTGAAGGTGGGGGCGGCCCCGCGAGCCCGGCCGCCGGCCCGGCCGCCGCCGCCGCTCACCCAGCCTCTGTCTCTTCCAGAGCCTGGACGTGGCCAACAACCGGCTGCAGGAGCTGCCCGCCGCCCTAGCCGACTGCCCCCGGCTGAAGGAGGCCAATTTCAGGGGCAACCAGCTGAAGGACAAGCGGCTGGAGAAGATGGTCAACGGCTGCCAGACGAAGGCCATCCTGGAGTACCTGCGGGCCGGGGGCCGCGGGAAGGGGAAGGCTGAGAGCTCTAGAGAGGAGGCCAGGAAGAAGAAGAGGGAGAAGCAGCAAAAAAAGGATGGTGGGGACGGGGAGCGGGACCAGCTGGAGGAGGCGAGCAAGCTGCTGCTGAAGGTCCTGCACGTCTCCGAAAACCCGGCGCCCTTGGCGGTCAAAGCCAGCCCGGGTGTCAAAGATGTTCGACCCTTCATTGTGTGCTGCGTGCTGAAGGGAGTGAACTTAAAGCCGGGAAATGCCCTGAAGAGGTTCCTATCTGCGCAGGTAACTGCTGCTGTCTTGCGTTAGGCGTTTGCAAGGGGACTGTCGCTAGCAGAGGTGGAAGCAGACTGTTCCAGCCTCCTTCCCGCAGATAAGTTTCTGCAATGCAGGGTGAGCTCTTTACCTAGCCGGTGGTGAGGGTGCGGTGGGGAGGCAGTGTAGAGTGGGCTCTGCCAGCCGCGGGCCGCCGCGTCAGTCCGTAATAAGCAAAACTGGTTTTCCTGAAGAACCCAATAGGAGCTCGGATATTGCCATGAGAGGGCGACGAACGCACGCGCGTTCACGTTGCATCCGTAGCAGCAGCTCGTTGGTGCTGTGGAGCCTGTTGAGAACTAATAATAAACCCGCGTCCGCGTTAGAAGTACCCTACTTTGGCTCCAGGTTTCCTAATCTGTGCTAAAACCATCTTGCGTGCCTAGCCTTCCAACCGAGGTATCGTAACCACAGGCTTTCGCCTGGCATGCTGCTTGCTGGTCCGTGAGGTGGCAGGTGTTAACTTCTTTCAGAAGCTTCTATCATCTTTGTAATTGTTTTCTGACTTAAAACTGTTTGTCTCTCACTTGAGAAACGCATCACGTGCTATGCTTCGCTGTCTTTACGTTTGGGTTGTAAGTCAGATAGTTATGCTGTGGGTGAAGAGAAGGGCTCCGTTTAATGCAAAAGGGTTACTCAACTAGCTGATCATGCTACAAACATTAAATACGGAAGAATCTGAACGCTAGGAGGAATAAATCATGCCGATGGTTTTGGTATAGTCTGATGGCATTCTTTATGTTTTAGACTAAACTGCACGAAGACATCTGTGAAAAGCGGACAGCAGCCACAATTGCCACCCACGACTTGCAGCTGATCAAAGGTCCTCTGGTATACGACGTTCAGCCTCCTGATGAGCTGAAGGTAGGGCTAGTGGCATCGGTGGGCCTTTCCACTTTTTTTCCTTCTGTTTTTTGGAACTGCATAGGACGGAAGGAAATTTTTCTTAGCCTGTGGCTCCTAGAAAAACTAACCCCAGGAACTTTAATTTAGAAGCTGTACTAACATTCTTGCTGTCCTGCTGTAACAAAACCTGCTTCAACAAGCCTCGCAGAGCTACCTAGCGTTACTCCATGACCAGTTAAGAGAGCATCTGTACTGGGACTTAAATCAGGGAAAGAAGATATATGGTTGTTTTTTTTCCCCTCTACAAACATTCTGATATTGCTTAATGCATGTCTCTGCGTAGCTGGGCTGAGATGTCAGTGTTTCGGTGTTGATCCTTTCTGCTGTGTTGTGGTGTTACCACCTTAATGTTCCCTGGAGGTCCATATATGTTAGAATGTGCCTGGAGTGTCATACAGCAAAGTGGATGCTCATTTGTATGAGAGCATCCCGATTGGCAGCGGCCTTCAAGGTAGGCTAGTTAAAATCCCTTCCGGTTCTGTAGGTTTACTCAACCTTGGGTTGTTTGTGTTGCTGCCTTCAAAGAAAGGAAAGAAATGAAGAAAAAAAAAAAAAAAAAGAAAGAAAAAAAAGCTTGCAGTACATCTGTATGAGAAGCTTTTAGACTGTACTTCAATCCAGAATATAAAAATTGTATTTCAAATTCATCATCCTTACTTACGTAGGCCAATTTCAGCATGCCCGTTAATATCCCACCTCCAGAACTGATCTCGCTGAAGGACCAAGCAGTCCGGATACTCTGACTCTTTGGGGCTGACCCAAAGTTCTTGTGTTCTGCTGTCGACACCTTGTGATTGTAACCGTTCTGTGCACGTGGCCTGATCCTCAGGAACGAATTCTTCGTTTTCCTGATGGCTTACAGAGCCTTCTGTTCCTGGCGTCTGTTTCGAGATGGCAGGTTTTTGCATTATTCACTAAGGTATGACAGTGAAGGGAATGGCTCAGAAAACTGTCCAGGCCTGGCTTAGTGCCTGTGAATGAGCCTGTTTTTCAAGTGGGTGTTGCAGCTCACGCGAATGTTTAACCTCAGCGTGATTGTAGTAGTCGATGTGAAATTGGAAGTTTATTTCCATACTGAATAACGTGTTAGGGATGACAGCAGACTGAAGTATAAGATTTTAATTATTTACTTGCTTACAGGAGGGTTTTAATGACCCCCGTGTCTGAGTCGCTCTTAAATTCAAATGTTTCTGTTCTTGTATGGTGTAGATAACACCCCTGGGTCGAAAGGAGATCAAGGCAAAGGATCTTCTCCGTCAGCTGCAGTTAGAAGCTGAGGAACAGAGGAAACAGAAGAAGCGTCAGAATGTCTCTGGGTTGCACAAGTCAGTACATTGATCTCTTGCTGTTTTTTCTTCAGGTGAAATTTGGTGACTCGTCCGGAAAAACAGCACTGAAGAAAATGTGCTCGAATGTAGTGTGAGGCATGTTCTGTAATGGTGATGGGGCTAACAAACCCAGCACGAGCTTTTAGGAGTCGAGATGAAAAACACTGAGCAGAATTTATACATAAAGAGTAACGTGGAGAGAAGCAAGGATGATGAGTGCCTTCCACTATTTCTAGCTGCATCAAGAGTAAATTCTTGTTATATTTTTTGTCACCTCTAAGAATAATTTATATTTAGAATAGCAAATAGAAAGGAAACGAGGAGGAGTGAAGCATGTGTCGTGCACTTTCAGTAGACTAAGCAAATCAGAGGTGCGGTAAATCTGTGTGTAGGAGCAGATGAACTATAAAGCGGAGTCTGGCGCTGCCCTGTCCCGTTTACTGCAGAGATCACCACCCATATGCCTCACTTGTACGGCTTGGGGAAATTTGTCAGGTACACGACGGGAGAACTGTATATCGCCATAGGAAGTAAGAGGGAAAATTAAGTAAGCTTGTCTGGAGGAATCGGACAGTGAACTCTGATATTCCTGGTCGAGCGCTGGGATCTCTGAAAGCACTAGCAGCACGTCTGTCTACTTTGACAGCAGGGATATTAAAGTGTGAGTTACTTTATGGTTCCAGCCAACAAGTTGCCTCTTGTTTGGCTGTATCACCGTGATACTGCTTTGCTGAGTTCTAGTGCTCAGGCTTCTCTTTCTGCTACGTGGTAGGTAGGAAGGGACTAACTCATTTTTGTTGCCATTTTCTGCAATTGTGTGCAGCTGCCGTTTCAGTTTCTCACTTCTTGCTGCTTTGTTTTTCTTGGCAGGTATCTCCAGTTATTGGATGGCAAAGATAAGTACCCGTGTCTTGTGGATGCCGAAGGCGTTGCGATTTCTTTCCCACCAATAACCAACAGTGAGAAAACAAAGGTAGTCTCTGTTGGTGGAAATACGTTAAATCCGAATTAAATGGCATTTCTTTCTGCTGAGATATTTAACTCCAGATTCAAAGATACACGCAGTTCTGTGAAACTTGTGATTGCATTCCAAATACAAATCTTCAAAGCCTGAATCTTCTCTGCTAGACTGTCAGATTGAGATGGATCTTGGAGTTACGTTTTTACCTTTGTAAATCTGTAAAGCTCTGGCAAGCTGTTCCAAAGGCACCGGTCTGCCTTTGCAGAGATGGCTTTATTGAAGGGGAAGAATATGGTTTTTGACTTGCAAAGAAAGGCAGTACTTTGCCTGCGGTTGAATTGAATGAAAACCTTTCATTCAGGTTGGGTATTGAAACGTTGCCAAGTGGCTGTGGGTGAGTCGGCTCTGATTCCTTACTTGCTTTAACTGTGAAATTCTTACAGATTAGAAAAGAGACCCGCAACCTGTTTCTGGAAGTGACAAGTGATACCAGTCTACAGATGTGCAAAGATGTCATGGACACACTGATTCTGGTAGGCGGATCAGCAAAATAATCCTGTCTGTTCTGGGTGTGCTTCTTAACAAAACGTTTAATTGCTCACATGTATGGAGGAGAATACAGAAGTTGATTTTTATTTTAGTAGTAGTAGTATTCCCCCTCCTTCCCTTACTCTTCCATTCTTGCTGTATTGCAAAAGGTTTTTCTATTCCTGTACCCCAACTAGCTGGCAGACCTCAAAACTCCCCAGGGTAAATAACGTTGTGTTACCACAAATGGAAATTTACGGTTTGACTTTGAACACATTACTCTTGTTAGTGCTCTTAAGGCTTCAATTGCTGCCAACAAATTCTCTTAGTGAGATTTCTCACCTCAGCCTGCCTGACGCAGTTAGCTTGCTTGGTCCTATCATTATTCTAGGATTGTCTTTCAGATACCATATGAGCAGCAGGACGGTCTCATTAAATGCCGTTCAGCATGCTTTCTTACTGAAAGAGGGAAACTTGGTATATGGCGAGTACAGGGTAGTGCGCTGTTAAGTATTTTGCAAGGTAAATGTATTTTTTCTTGTCTAGTTGACATAGCCTTCACCAATGGGTTCTAAAGGTCAACTGACTTGTGTAGTTGACGCAAGGTAGTAACAGAGACAATTTCAAATGCGCCAAAAGCAAACTTGTCAGTGGCAATCCTACAGCAGGCTCTTGTTGCTTAGAATCCAGTGCTTTGACAAAGCCCAAGTTCTGTCTTTAAACACAAAAAATTAAACTGGTCAGAGGAGCGGGACCTCCTGGCGAGCACAGCAGTGATAACATCAAAAGCCCTTTCAGTTCCCTGAATGATTCTAACTCACTGAAGAACGTAATCTTGTAACCAAGTAATCTTGTTTTCTGTATTTTGCATTTAACAGAAAATTGCAGAACTGAACAGATACACCTTGGAAAATAAGGAAGACTCAGGCTCAGATAACGAACCTGATGCTCTTTGTGGACCGGTGAATTTGAACCCCAGCCAAAATGTACAGCCAATGAATTTTCCGTTGGTAGTTGAGCAGGTTCGAGTGGTGGACACAGATGGAAACTTGAAAGTACTTTATCCTTCAAAAACTGACCTAACCACAGTTTCTTCTCTTCTGACTGTAATACGTTAGCAGCTATCAAAGCTAAGAAAATGGTTCAAATTTTTTTTTTTCCATATTCAACAATGCAACTTGTGCGCAGTGGTTTGGTTTTATTAAAGAAAAGCAGCAGTGCATCCTGCCTGGGTATGTGAAAACTTTAAAGTTTGATTAAGCTACAGGAAGGAGTATTGTATTCTTTCAGCCTTCATAGAAAGTCATCAGTATTCTGACTAGGCAGAGAAAGCGGCATCTTCAAATGTGAACTGAAAGGCAGAGGAGGTATTGGAAGTCAGAACGCATTAACTTGTAGAAAGCACCATTATGTCATCTTAGCGTCTGTATAAAATGAGCGCAGTCACATTTGTCTGCTGGATCACTATTTCTTCCCAGGATGTTTCAGATGGATGATTATTTTGGCAGCTAAACTGAGAAATCCAGCAGGTGACAGCACTGAAATGAAGTCACGTGCTATGTACCAATAGTGAATAGAGAATGCAAAACTACTTTGCTAACATCTCATTCTGCATAACTTTATTTTTATACCTTGAGTAATCATGAAAATGTACTTGCTGTCAGAAGTTGAGGAATGAGTTTTAAAGTGATGGTTTCTGTGTTCAGACATGAACACAGCTTTCATTTTTAAGTCAAGTCAGTTGAAGTGACTTTAGGGGTTTGTGTGTCCCAGTGCATTTTAGAGCCATCGCCCATCCTTGTGGAAATACCAGTTGTAATGACCTTGTTGTGTACTTGTTGGGTTACTGTTGATTGAGCACTGGGTTTTTTCTTGCTCCTGAAGTTCAGTTCCGCTCAGAGGGCTAATGCTGCCTTACATCGACACTGCTAAAGCTCCCCATCTCCCCAGGATACAAGTGCTCTTGCCCAGAGTAACCCTCCTGGAGCCTTCTGTCACACTCCCCCTTGAAGAGTGTTGGGGACACCTTCCAAAATACAGGTGGTTTGTGTTCACGGTCTGTGGGTGACTTTTACATCCTCATCCTTTATCTGTATGAGGGTGACTTTTACATTCTGCCTACTACCTGTATGAATGCAAACCTCTCCATAAGCTAGGGTGACCTACAGGTTGACCTTTTTTCTGTTAAGAAATGATACAGTGCTCTAACTGAACTTCTAGATACTGCGTCAAATATGTCCATGTATTGGGACTTGCATATTGAGTGGAAAAATAAAACAGTTCTTGCAGTCACTGTTGCTTGTTTTGGCGTTGGTGAATTTTTCAGTCATGTAACCACACAAACTTGCCAAAGCAGCTATCGTATACTGCAAAAATGGTAACAACGCTTTCTAGCTACTGTAGCCAAGCAGTCCTTAGTAGTGCTTCAAGCCACCCTTGTGAAGTCGAATGTTTCTACAGATTATTCCTGCAGAACTTGATTTCAGTGAAATGAGTTTAATTTGTTAGTAAGTCACCATCTCGAAACCAAGGAACAGGAGCCTGAAGTTGGTGATATATTCTGACTCAGCTGGTAGGGCTGCTTTTCAGGCGTTAAAAGACGCTAACTTGCAGGACTCTTTCTCCTTCCCTTAGCACTGGAAGGCGATGAAGTAGATGTGTCAGTGCTGTAGAGCAATGGGACCTTCACGCCTTTCTGTTTCAGCAGCTGATGGAACTCCATCCGATCGTTAATGATTTTCTGAAAATTGGAAGTGTGTAAAGAGGTGGGAAAGCATTAGGTGGGGAGCAGTACTGCAAAGTGTTCTCTTACCTTATCAGTTCTTTGCGGGCTGCTGGAAGCGGAGTTCGAAAGAGCCACGTACCTGCATTGCCTCCAGCACCTCCTCATCCGTGATCTCTGCCTGGGGAGGCTTGCTGCCTGCTGTACTGAACGTAGCCTGAATTATTTTGCTTCGGTATCTTTCAAACTTTTGATAAAAGAGGAAAATAGGTGTCTTTAGTCTTAATATAAAATTATTTTGGCATTTGCATGGATTTACAGAGACTACGCTGTCGGACTTGGACAAAGTACTAGTGGACCATGAAACGGAAAGTCGGTTTCTGTGAAATTACGGGCAGTTTGACTGGGCTTCACTGCAAGTACAGTGATAACGATGCGTTCCTGGGTGGACTGAGTCCCTTACGCAGGTATTGGGCTCTCTGCTTGCTATGGCTGCCTTGAGTCAGGTCCCAGGCAAATGAAAAGGGCTTTGAAAAGAAGCCATTGAAATAATGAAAATGATGTCTGTTACTTTGCATCGGGAGGGCTGTTAGAAATCTGGTGACATAACTGTTGGAAACTCTAGTTTCTCAAGGGCTTCTGGTATTTGAGGCCTGTTCACTTTGTAAGAACTGCATGCTAAAAAGCTGGGAAGCAAAGGGCCCGAGTTCCCTGCTCTCTGGCCCTGTGGCTGCAAAGGGAAGCCGGGCCCCGAGAGCAAAGGAATGCAGCACCCCGGTGAATCACCCGCTGTGCTTCTGCCCGAGAAATGTCTCTCAGCTTTCAGATTCTCTGCTTGAAATGGTTGGAGCATCTCCCAGGAGGGAGGAGGTAAGATTCTGAAGTGAAGGAGGCTACACTTACCCTGCTGGTGATGCATTCGAGTGCCACTCTGGTTTGCAGCTCCCTGTGCTGCAGTGTCTCAACTTTGCTCTGGATCGCCTCTTGGGCCCGTTGCTGCTTGTGGATGTGGTTTTGGCTGCTCAGAACCTCTGCCTGTAGCTGGCTGACTGTCCCCTGTAACTCACTGATCAGGTTGTTCTGCTCAGCCAGTTTGGATTCTTGTTCTGCAACAACCTGAGGAGATACATAAATCAAGCTGTTATGGTGAGGAAGAAAGTGAGCAGGCTTGGCCGCATCTTCCCGGTATCTGGTCCAAATGCTTCTTGTGTTTTCTGAGCAGATTCTACAGACTTAACGACCTTGCCAGGACTGGTAACCATTATTACTTGGTGTTTTCTGTAAAACTACTGGATTAACTACTGGATTGAGTGGGTTTTTTCATGTGGCAAAGTCCCCTGAGCCTGAAAGAAGCACAACTAAGCAGCTAATATGAGAGTTTTCTATAGCAGCTTGGCACCGAATTTACCTGTTGAAGTCTGCAGTTCTCCTCCTCTATTGTCGCCATCATTTCTTCGTGCTTCCCTTCTTCTCTCAGGCTGGAAAACTTCAGAGAAAGTATTTTACACTTCAGTTTTGCAGTTCACAGGTGCCCCTCCTGTCTATGAGAAAGGGAGCTGTTGCCTAAAGCCCCAGTTCCCCACCACCAGCTCTCCTAAAAACAATGACAGCCGTGCTCTCGGGGCCGTACCTTGGTAGACATGGCTTGTAGCTGACTTTCTTGCTCTCTGAGCTTCTTCTGGAGCATTTCCTTTTCAGCTTTGGCTGATCGAAGCTGGGATTCTTGGATCTCCAGTTGTCTTTGCAAGGAAGAGATGGCACCTGGAAGGTTGGAGTACTGCTGTTCAGCAAACCGAATCGCTGCCACAAGCTTTCGTGGCTCCTTTTCGCAGGTAAGCGCAAGCAGAGCTGCTGCTGGGACCGTCCGAGTACGGACCGTGGGTGAAGCTGGGGCTGGGGTCTGCTCACGCGCCGCGCTTCTGAGGGCCGAGGGGAAGCGCTTTCCGGCATTTCGGCCTCGCTCGGGGAGCGGCACTGGAAAGCGGGAGGTTTTGCGCTCACGAGAACCTGCCCGAGAGCGTTTTCGAGGTAAAAGGAGCAGAAGGGCGAGCGGGGGACGGCGGCAGCTCGGGTAACGGCGGGTTTTCTGGACGCTTCCCCCCGGTACCTGTGGCCATGTTGTAGTCGTCCTTGGCTTGTCGCAGGTCCTCTGGGTCGGCTTTCTGGAGCCGGTCGTCGCCGAGCTTTGCGGCGGGGGCCGCGGTACGCGAGCTCGCTCCGTCCATCGCCGCGGAGCGGTTTGGGGTCGGGCGCCGTCCGGGGTCGGCTGCCGGGCAACGGCGACGCCGTCCTGGGTCGGCTGCCGGGCAACGGCGGCGGCGCCTTCCGCTTCCGGGCCGGCCGGGCCGCCGCCATGGGGCGGAAGAAGAAGACGCTGCACGACTACGCGGCCGAGTTCTCGGAGCTGGCGGTGCAGCGGCACCTGCTGCAGCGCGGCGCCGCCGGGGAGGCGGCGGTGGTGGAGACGCTGTACTGCACGTCCTGCCAGCTGCCCATGCGGGTCCGCCGCGACCGCATCCTCGAGCACCTCTCCTCCGGCCGCCACTACCGCAACCGCCGCCTCCTCCGCCAGCACGGCCTGCGCGCCCCGCTGCTCCTGTGAGTGCCGGCGGGCCCGCCCCGCGCCCGGGCCGCGGCTCCCGCCGCTGCAGCGGGTCGAAGGCCGCTGCCCCTCGCTCGACGGGGTGGAGCGGGGCCTCGCCCCCATCCCTCCTCTCTCTCGCCCAGCTCTGCAGGTCCGGACGTGGGCACCGGCCTGCCCCTGCAGCTCGAGGCGCCCGCCCTGCTCTCCCAGCCGGCCTTCGTCCTCGCCGCCGGCGCCAGCTACGGCATGGTCCCCTCTCCGCCCTCCTACCACAAGCCGCTGGCTCCCCTCCAGCCCATCACCGCCAGCTCCCCCACGAGCACGGCCGCCCCGCGGGAAGACCCGACGCCCTCCACCTCCGCCAGCCGCCCCTCGGCGCTTGCCGCCTTCCGCACGAGGATCGCGCCTGCCCCCTCGAAGCCGGCCGGCCCGAGAGGGGCTGCCCTCGAGGGCCCGGTGCCCACCTTACGGCCAGGCAGCAGTGTTGGCCTCGCCCTCTTCGGCCTGGGGCTCGTTAATGAAGCTTTGTTGCAGAGCCTGATGGAGGAGAACGGCTGCTGCTTGCTTTACATTGTGGAGGATCAGCTGGAGGAGGTGGAGCGTGCCTTCGGCGCCGAGTTTCTGGCTGGCACTAGGGTGCTGCGGCAGCAGGACGCCGAGGTCGCACTCAACGATCAGCGGTACTGTCCGCTGCTAACTCCTGTGCGTGCTTCTTCCCCACCGCGAGGTTTGCTTGCTGTCCCTGTCTGGAAAATGCCGCTGTGCCATAGCGGACCCAGACCGTGCTCGCCCAGCCCCACATGTGGGAACGGAGTGAGTCCAAGGGCCCGGTACGGGCTAAGCCCTACATAGTACATCATCCGCCCATGGATGCTTCAGAAGTTGCTGAGAAGCTTAGCTTGACTCATGTGCCCGGGATCAGTGGAAACTTGGAGGAGTTTAGTTGCAAGCAGTTCTGCTAAGAAATATAAAACCTCCTTATTTTCCTCCATTCCCACACAGAAATAAATGAAACGCTTTCCTGCTCCCTACCAGTTCTTCTGCTTTGGAGCAGCTGGCTGACTTTGGGGTCTCTGTTGAAACTGAGATAAGGGAGGATCACTGTAAATAGGAAAGATTTGGCGTTTTGCTTCACAGTCAAACCAAACAAGTAACATCTAGCCATGTGGTTACAGTCAGTTCTCAAATTGGTACGTTAAATATCATTGCAAAAGTGAAAAGCAGAGCTTTTAAGAAAGATGGGATTTGATACTAGAAACTAAAGAATGGTAATAAGCTGTGTCAATCGGTTGTTCAGCGGCTCGACCACAGAAAGAATTTTGATTTCACTGTATGTGCTCGCTAGCAGGTTTTAACTCGCATTCAAAGGACACCTTTTAAAGACTTGCTCCTTTAAGATTCAGGAAAAGCAATGCAAAGCTGTTGTGCTACTTGTAATTTTAACCTATATGTGTCATCCTGTACTTCATCCTTGCAAGCAGGTACCAAGTTCCTTTTATAACAAAACTTGCTCTTCCAGAGCAATGGGGGTCTATGTCTTTTTTGGTTTTTTAACTCTTCCTCAAAGTTTAAGGCGGCTATCATAAAAGTAACTGTAACTGAAAGGGGCTTTTGAACGTTGTTCATTCTAGTAAAAACCTCGTCTTCACTGAAGATCTTTCTTTTGACTCTGCAGAGTCTCTGGAGCCGTTATTTGTTCACCGCCTGAAGAAGCCTCTGAGGTTGTAATAGACGCTTTACGAGCGGGTAAGAGGAACAGCTGGAAATTCAGCTTTTGTCTGTAGCAGTAGCACATGTTGAGGCAGACCTTGGGTGCTTGCTGAAGGCTTGAAATGCAAATGCTTTCTCATTTCAGCAGTGTCCCTTGAGCTGTGTGGACTATCTAATTGCCTAATTAGAGAGAAATTGGTCCACTGGTGACCAGTGGATTCTAGAATGTAATTATGTGTATATGTTATTGTAGGAGAAAAAGGTTTTGTGCAGGCTGTGTCTTGCCTTCAACCCTGTGTCCTGTACCATTTTGCACAGGAAAAGGTGTATTTTGTGAGAGGCTGCCCAGTTTTGACCGGCAGACGGCAGAAGCTTGTTTCGATGAAGCTGACAGATGTGGGAGACCATTGGTGTGTGGATTCTACAAGTAAGACCAGTGTTTTCCTTCTGGTTTATACTTGACAAGAAGCGCGTGTGTGAAAGTAGCGTTCATTCCTCAGGCTTTGTCCTCAAATAAACTTAGTTTCGCTGCTGCTTGTTAACATTGTTTATCTGTGAGTTAATTGGATCGAATTAATTCTTCATGCTTAATGGAGATAAAATCTAGCTGTCATGAGATTAAAATAAGTGTTTGCTGGAATGGATGCTAGTGGACTAGTGCACATCTCTGCAGTCCCTTGGAGGTTTTGCAAATGCTACAGCCAGCTGGAGCGTCAGAGAAGGAAATACTCTGATGCTTCTGTGCCGTCTTCTGAAGCAGTTTCTTGGCGTGTGGTTTTAGGCCGGTTTTTGCGCATGGTGTTTCATGCATGTACAACCACCAGGTCAGGCAGATGTGTGACACTATGAAGCACGCAGCTACAGAAATCTGCTTTTCGCTGCTCTGTTAGAAAGCGTTCTGTTTGGAACCCTGTACAGCCTGGTAGTGCCCTATGGCAGCGAACTTGGCCCATGTATTAGACTTCCCTATGAAACCTCTGCCCACGTGTATTGTACTTTTTCTGGATCTGAGGAGGGTAGCTGTCCTTTTTTCCCTGTTCGACAGCTTTGTTGCAGTAAGCTGGAAAGAACATTGGAAGAAGGCAGCAAATGAGCTATGTTTTTTAAAAGACCAGAGAAAAAGGCTGCTCTTTGAATATATTTTCATATTGTTGAAAACTCCTTTTTTGTAACTTTTTTGTGTTTTCACTGATTTGCTAATTCTGTACTTGCTTTGACGATGCTTATCCTGTGAAACAAAAGTATGTGTGTCAGCAAAGACAACTACTCCTCAGCAAAAGAGCTCTGGAAGTTCCTTTTAGAGCACAGTCTTTAGGGAGCCATTGACGCCTTCTGCTACTTAACTTCCCACTCAAATTGAATTTCCAAACACTGGGGTCTGCCTAGAGCTGTGTTTTACCTCTGACTTCTTTCCAAGGCCTTGAGAAGGGGTGGTGCTTGAGGGTTATTAACCTTGAGGATTGCAAACTATGTGGCCATGAAAATCCGCCTGTTAGAATTAGTGGCCTTATCCGATGGGAACAGCTTTATTAATCTTTATAAAGTGATATTTCCGCTTGTGACCTTACATCTGGACATACAACAGAAGAAAAGTCGATTAATTTTAATTCGCTCCCGCTCTGTTAAACTGTCGGGAAGTCGGGGAGCTCTACTAAAAGCCAAGAACGCCACTTTAAGCTTGCGCTCGGCGTTGAGGTCTCGGCCCATTCACCGTAGGCTGAGTGGATGGTGGTTGTTAGTAAACACGCCTGATCCTTTTGTGCTTCTCTGCTGAGAACAGTTTCATTGCAAAAAAAACCTGTTTGGACCAACATGCGTGTATTTTATATACGCTAGTAGGTGATTACACAAAATATCTGCCCTAACGTTTGCCTCTGCTGCTTGAGCTCTGTATGTACGGGTCTGATCCCAGCTGTAAGGTGGAACCTCAGCCGAGGTTTTGGTCAATGCTCCACTGAATAGAAACCTGTAGGCAGGGCTCCGAGAAGAACTGTAGGTAGTTTACTGGACCTTTAAATGTTTTTCGTCCCCATGGTTTAATTTCTTCATTAAAGTTGTTAGCACAAGTCTTCTGAAGTGCAAATATCGGGCTCGTTTGCAAGAAGCAAATTTAATACTTAACAAGTGACTGAACTTTGAAAGCTGGGTCCAACCCTGCCTGTCTGGTGAGGTTCGTGTCACACGCACGCCACTGCCTGCCGTCCCTCAGTGTCCTCCTCCTTTTCCAAATGTTCTATCCCTTATTTCTCTTTGAAGACGCTTTGACCCAGCGCTGCAGTTCTTGTACAAGAAAGTCCGCGACAGCCAGGCGCTGGGGAGGATCCACCGCATATCGGCGAGTAGCAGCATATATCCGGCAGCTTCGCTGAGCTTCCTAAAAACGGCAGGTACTGAGCAGCTCGCTTTTGAACAGCCCCTTCTCAAAGGACTGGAAATGTGTTTGTGTAGCCGTAAACACACGCAGGCTTTCTTTTGAGGAGCATTTTCTTCACCAATCTTTATTTTTGTTGCATTTTTCTGTTTGCATTCAGTATTAGTTTCTTCCATGCAGGGGGCTTTCAATATTGGTCTCGGTGCAGGTCAGAAATGTACGTTGACTCTGGGTTTTAAATGTGGAGACCTTAATGCCCGGTTTTGCTTCTTCCAGGTGGAATTTTTTATAATGCTGCCGTGCATGATATAGATATTATCAGTTTGTTGTTGGGAGAGAGTGCGCCGGATACAATATTTTCCCTCGGGCATGCGTTCTGTGCAGGTAAGAATAAATATTTTGATAGTTTCTTGTGTACCTCTGGACTTCAGTTGGGAAGAAAGAGTGTACGAGAGCACGGTAGCTGTGACACAATTGTTCCATCACAGAATTGTTGAAAAAATAGTCTGGTGAAACAGAAGGCAAGTTTCTCAAGAAGTCGTTGTAGTCAGGGCATTTAGCAATGATTTCTAAATGGTGTCGATCGCCTGCTGATGCGAAGCGGTTGCTGTAGAGGCATCGCTGAACTCTGCTCTTTTTGGCAATCGAGGGATATCAAGTTTGCTGTTTGAAATCCAGAGTGCAGAAAATAATGGGCAAAGCTTTGTGCTTCCAAGAACCTCAGTGCAGTCTTTCCAGGCCTCTGCATGAGTCTGAGTTCTCTGGCACTTTCCTGTTGATGTCAGCACAGTTAAAGATGTGAATTTACCCTGGATTGTGTCAAGCTCACGGGCACGCTCTGGGTTACCGGACTCATTTAAACTAACAGTAAAACTGGAAGCTGCCAGTTGTTAAACAGAAACGCAAAGTTTTAATTAATGTAATCACAGCTGCTGCCAAACTTGACCGGCTGTTGTTAGAAGGCGTAGCACGCAACGTTATAACCTATGGTGAAGTGTTGAAATGCAGCAAACAACATGCCCCAGGGGGGATTTAGTACAGTTGGCCTCGTTCTAGCCAAGTGCTGTAAGTTGCCTGGTCTTGGTTTGGAAGAAGCAGCGGAAGCCCTCGTTAGGGAAAGCCATGGGCTGGGATGGCGGCGTTCAGGCCGGGGGGCCGCGTAGTTCCGCAGAGCTTGTTGTTCTCCATCGGAAGCGCCGGTAAAGGTAAAGCAGCCAGTGTCCGTTGCAGGAGGCGCTTTGCTGTCGCCGTTGCTTCCTGTTTGAAGGTATCGTAGAGCCGGTGTCGCCTCTTAAAGGAAGAAGAGCACTTTGTAGTTGTAGTACTTGCTGGTTTGCTGTTCCTGGTGTGAGCGAGTGCCTTTTTTGTCACTCAGATATGGCCTGCTTGAAGGATGCAGACACTGTAGCGGTCAGCATGAAATTTCCTAGCGGAGCAATTGTTACTTTGGACATCAGTCAGCACTGCACTAAAAGCTGTGATCAGAGACTAGAGGTGCGTTCTTACTTTTAAGTCAAGTCTGTTGCGACACCGCAGGCTAGCACAAGTTTTACCCTCTGTGTGTTCACGTGGGGCAATCTGTGTCGTGCCCCGCGCATGTGCCTGCGAGCGCGTTTCACAAAACACCTCTCTACCTTGGCAGCGGATTGCTTGTGCGTGTTAATCTTGATCCGCTTCCTCTTTTGCTACCCAAATTTTGCCTCTGTTGACATGCATTCTGTTGGGGTTATAAGCTGCGCACAATCATACTAGAGCAGGAATCGGTGTCAGCTCTCCTGAGGCTGAAATGTTGTTGTGCAGTTTGCTTGTTGCCTTTCCGGGGTGTTTCTAGGTGTGTAGCAAGCCAAGAGTTAAGGATATTAAAGGGGAAGAAAAGCGTAAACGCAGAGGCAAATTGTCTGTAAATTCCTGAAGTCATGAATTCTAACAGATGCCTGGGCTGGAAATTGGGGAGCAATACCTGTTAAATACTTAAAAAAAAGAGCTTTGCTCAGGCAGAAGGGAAAAAAACGGAGGTATCGTGTAAGCGGAAGCCAGGTACTGCAACACGTACCTGGTATTTTCTGTCATGTCTGATCCGTGCAAGGGGATATGTCAGTTGTAACTCCTAACAATAGAAGCTGCTTTTTTCTTGGTCCTCCAAACCAGGGCTTCTGTAGGCTAGCCAGGTGTTTAGGATCGAAAGCCCGAGAGCTTAAACACTTCGTTCCTTTTCCTGTTTGCTGCCTCCCTGCAGGTTCGCGGTTCTCAAGGCACGTTACGGGTGGATAATCAGAATCCTCTGGGGATTACGGAGCATGGGACTTCGGTATCCATGTATTCACAGACCCAAGCTGATCGCTACAGAGATGCACACAGGGAGCTCTTTCGACACTTCCTGAGAACCCTGAAAGGTAGGAGGAGGCTTACGTTGATGGCTAATGTTGCTTTGGCTTTGCTTTCAGCAAAAACTTCCCTTGGAAAAGCTGTTCCAATAGCAATTGTGATTTGGTGTTTGTGTCCGAAACCCCAAAAAGAAATGAGTAGGTGTGAAAACTAGGAACGAGATTCATCATGGTTAAGTTTAAGCCAGTGTTGTGCAGGTGATGAGCGAGCTCCCTGTAAGTAAACACGGGGTTTGAGCGGGCTGGGCTGCTACCCTGACAAGCACTAGGGTTCTCAGCAGACGTGTGTTGAGCGCACGCAGCTCAGTAAAAACACACATGGAGTGTTCCGTTCTGCTGGCTGCATTGGCAAAAATACAGGCTTTTAGTCACAAGACAGGAGGGAGAGGGGGCTGAAACTTTCTTTTTAAAATTTAAGGCCCCAGCTCCGGGAGCTGAAGAGGGATGCTGTGGTGGGCGGCGATGTGCCGCAAAGCAGAGCCGGCGATCGTACGGGTTTCACCCGGTGCTTCGTTCCTGTCCCCGCAGGCAAGGAACCCCCCGTGATAACCAAAGAGCAGTTCCTCTGGACGATTCAGGTCGCTGCAGCTGCTGAACAGTCCTGGAGAAACGGGTCTGCTGTTGACCTGCGCAGCGAAGGAAGAGATTCGTCTGTAATCAAGACTGAGATCGTGTGATACACGCTGCTGTTCTCCGAGGTGAACGGTGGCGGCTGAGCTGTGCTGCGGTGAGGACTTTCTGCCTAGTGTTGTCTCCACTGTAACCTTAAAATAAGACTTGTGGGTTTGACGCTTCCTCCGGGAGTGCCCAGAAGACGGAGGCACGTTTGAACCAGAAGTGTTGGGTGCTGAGGCTGCGGACGTTTCTAGCACGGCAGCCAGAGCCCTCGAGAAATTCTGGGCAGTTTCGTCCAGGCGGCTTCTCCTCCTGGAGAGCTCTACTGGCCCTGGAGCTCCGTTTTCCTGGGAGACGACCGATGCTCCTCGGGCTGTCATAAGGTGGGATAGGCCACCGCCAGCTGTGATGGGAGCAGAGCAAGTGGGTGGCTTTCCTGGCCACCTCACAAGGGAGGTGACGTAGTGCTCCCAAAAAAATACGGGAGCATCCGTCTGGTCCGTGCTCGTTTCCCTTCAGGATATACAGGAACATGAGTTCTGTGCTGGACTCGCCTCTGGGCCTCCTATTTATTGTTTCGATTGTTGTTTTTACCGGGTTTTCTAAATCTTTTGAAAAGAAGTTAGGATCTAATTTTCTTGGGGGGTGGGGAAAAGAAATGAAAAAGCGGGGAGGGAGACCTCGGACCACCTGACGTCAGAGAGATGAGGGACTTCATAGTAAGGCCCTAAATATTAAGGCTGGTCCGTAGAGGCGCAACGCACTTGGGCGTTTCAGGAATAAACGCTGCATTATTCAAGGGTTTTTTTCAGAGCGCAGTCTGTGATTTTGTCCAGGCGTCCTGTGCAACTTCTGGTAGCGCGGCAGGCGGCTGCCGGCCGGGTTACTCGGCACCCGGGCTGAGCGTTGTCTGGATCACTCGCGGGGTAGCTGTCTGAGGCTGTTGTTTTCCATGCTTAAATGCAAATGCCGTATGGTAACATTTTAGTAGCAAAATGGAACTAATAATCACGTTCTTTTGAGTGTAGGAAGGGCAGCTGATTGCGTAGTTTAAAGGTGGGTTTTTTAACAGTCCCGCAGATTTGGAACATATGCCACAGAAAAAGATAGATAGTGCCTTCAGCAACAGGCAAGTCTGCTTTTAAACCAGGTTCTTTGTACCTTTTTATTCTTGTGTTGAGCTTATTGCAGATGTATGGATTTCACTATTCTTGTCTATTCCTCACACACCAGTTTTCAAGATCTTTTGAAAGCTTTTTCTGTTGTATTAAAATAACGTTCTTGCCTTGAGTGTTAGTTTATAAACGACACTTCTCGCAAGATCCTTTAGTTCAATCAATTTCCAACTCCTACATATGCAATATATATTCCTAAAACTAGAAATAGCGGTGACATTTCTAACTAAAGACAACTCTCTCATGGAAATTGTTTTTAACGGTGTAATTCTTCAAACTTAGAAAAGCTATGTCTTAGCGATAAAGATTGCTATCACTTTCATTCTCTATTTTCTGGTCATTTATTGGGGGGGGGGGGGGGAGTTTTGCCTGTAAAGAAGTAGACATTTGCCTCTCTGAACACAGCCACTATAGCAATCTGGGGTTTTTTTCGTGCTGGTGGGGTTTCAGGGCTGGCTCAGCGTGGATGAGACTCCCGCGGGATGCACGCTTCCTTCAGGGAAGCATTGGGAGGGGGAAGCAGCACCGAGAGCTTTCGGGTGGGGTAAGGCCCGCTTGCATGTGGGGAGCAAACTGCTGCCCCCAAAGCTCCTGGTTGTGGAGGGAAGCTCTCTGCTCCCTCGGGCCAGTGTCCTGACATCTGTAAGGAGCAAGGGGCCTCTTAACGGCACTCGCGCCTTGGCGGCTGCTCGCGCGCGGAGCCACGGCTCCTTGGAAAAGCTCCGTGGTTGCTGCGTGAAGCAAAGCAGCTTCGGGCCCTTTGAGGTCTCACACTTAAGGCTCACCCTGGTGTAGGAGGACGCTTTCCGTACGATATAAGTAAGGCTTTAGTTGCCAGATGTTGCAATTCCCACATGTGCTTTTATTGTGTTACCAAAAAAAAAAAAAAAAAAGAGAAACCACAGCTATAAAAATAACACATTTTCCAAAGATAACATTACGAAAAATGCCATTCATACCATGGTCGGAGTGTATCGGTTAATACTGCTGGGAGAAGCCCGGGTTAATGTTGAAAACATGAACGATTGTTTCAAAACCTTTAAAGCATTGAAGTGCTTTAATTAGCTGTTCTCTTAGGACACAGGTTCACATTTCAGCAACGCTAAAGGAGTCGGGTTCCTAATCAGCGTAGTGGAGAGGGGCGAGCGGCCTCGCGGGCGGTGCGCTCGCACCTGCGGCCCGCCCCGGCTGCGCGAGTAGAGCAGAGCCCGTTGCCGAAGGGCAGGAGGGAGAGGAGGCCGCCTCCTGCGCGCCGAAGGCTCGGAGCTGCCGTTGGACACCAAGACGAAGGCAGCAGAGGGAGGACCTGGGCCCCGGGCTGCCATTGCGGCACGGAGTTCACGCTCGTTTTCCTTGCGATCTCCCCCTCGAGCTGGGGCCTGCGAGGAGAAAGCGCATCTCTGAGCCCTGAACGTCGCAGGTGGGACTCGAGCTCTTCTATTGCTCTGCTGGTTAGAAGGGCTTTGCGACGGGTCTCCTAGCTCCTTCCCCGGCCTCGGGCGGATGGGAAATAGTTGGAGGTCTGCCTTCTGGAGGCTTCCGTCGCGGAGGCAACGCGGGGAGGAGGTGGAGGAGTGGAAGGGTGCCGCGCAGCGTCATGGGTTTCTGCATGGGTTTCCTCGGGCCACCCGAATTCTCGAGTGACCCAAGGTTGAGGGGGCAAATGAAGCAGCTCTCTGCCCGCCCGCCCGCCCTCCGTACAGCGGCAGCCCCTGTACCCTGCTTTTCAGGGACTGGTGGGATGTCGCCTTTCAAAACACGCCGTTTTGAGCTGTAAAACTAGTTTTTAGTAGGGGAAGGAGGTCACACGCGGGCTTGCGTCCTTGCTTTCTGCTGAGGTTTTTTCCCCAGCCTGAATCAACAGACAAATCGCGCCTGGAAAAAATGAGCACAAACAGAAAACAAAAGTGGAAAGACCTCACACGGTCACCTAGTCCGTCTCCTTGCTCCAAAGCAGGATCAAATTTACACCTCCTGTGTCCTTGCTTGCCAGGCCTAACCTGTCTGCAAAGCTCCCCTGAGGGAGCCGGGAGGGATTATCCAGACCTCTGGCTTCCCAGGAGGATTCACAGGCTCGCCCCCTCCTCTGCAATTGTGTCAGGGGAGGAAAAAAAAAATTGAATTCTGAATAGACGAGGCTGGAGACATGATTTTCTGCATGTTTACATGCTGGAACATGAAATTAATTTACTTGATGCTATAGTGTCTCAGGAGTAAGTTTTGATTTTTATAGCTTACGTGAAAATAAATCTTTTTTCTCCTTACAGCACAATGAGTATACTGTATGTACATTTGCTGCTGTTTATATACACAAATATTTAAGGACATGAACACATCGAGAACTGACAAAACTTTTTCTGCTCTACAAAGAAGCAAAGGAAACGGGAAATATTGGCAGTCCGTCAGGAGAGCAGATTGCGTCGCGTTGCATCAGTCACTGGCAGACATCTGTACGGAAAATGGGACCGGTCAGGGCTGAGTCCTTTTTACGACGACGACGACCTGTCGGCTTTGGACACCAGGGGGAATGCGGAACGGGGGTAGGGAAGCGGTAAGGAAGGCTGGTCTCGCGAAGAGAAAAACATGCCATCCATGCCGCGCCTGTGGGCTGCAGGGATCCTCCGTTAAACCACGAACCAGCGTAGAGCACCAGCAGGTGCCTCCCTGCCGTGGCAGGCAGAAAATCCGGGCACCATTCGGTGAGCTGGCCTGGCCGCCCTCCTCTTCCCCTCGACTCTCTGCCGAAGCCACCGCGGTTTCCGCTCCGGGGCGGGTGCCTGCCGCGCGGGTCAGGGCCGTGCCTTCTCACACGGCTTGCAGTTCCCCTCCGGACAACAAAATTGCGCTTCTCCGGACAGCCAAGGCTGAAAATATTTTCATTTCCCCCCTGTGGTCTCTTGCCTTCTGGAGACCCTCAGTTGATCTCTCCCTCCGTGAACTCTTCCTTTATGGACTGTTTGCGAGATTTGCAGTCCGGGAGGTCAAACCCAAAGTCTGCCCACTCGTCGGCCCCACCGCGGTTGGGGATGGTGATGGTGTGGCGCACGCGGAAGTGCACGGCCTCCATCACGCGCTGCCGCTGCAGCTCGCCCGAGCTGCCGATGGAGATGGTGGAGGCGTTGCTGCTGGAGCGGATGAGCTGCTGGGTCCCATAGTCGTGGCTCTGTTTGAGCTCCTGCAGACCTCTCCAGATGATCATCCTGTACTGCTCTGGGATCTTCAGTGCTCCGAGATCCTGGAAGAACAACACTGCTGAGGCGCAGCCGGCAGAGACGTGACCATACCGGCGGGAGCGAGCCCCGGACCCCTGAGCTTGTGCTTGCCCGAGCACCCGGCGGTGGCGGGGCTGGACCGACCCTGGGTCAGGGCAGCAAGCCCGCGCGTGCGTCCCCCACAGGCCATTTCTCGTTTGTAACTGACAGCCAGTTGAGCAGTTGCTCAAACTCAGCTTTGCAGGTCAGAAATCCGTTTTCCTTTTTTGGGGGGTGGGTTCACATCGCACTGATGGGATAATGGGAGGGAGGGGACGCAGATCACAGAGCAGCATGTGGAGCGTCCTCGCGTCTGTTCACCCGGGCGAGGAGCCGTCAGCCAGGCTGGCTTCTCCTGCGGGATGGCTGGAGCAGCGCGTCCAGGTACCGCCGGCCCCCGGGGGGTCCGACGGCCGCGGGGGACTGGCCGCGTTGCCGGCGGGGGCCGGCGTCGTGCACTAACGCACCGCAGTGGGCCATAGCAGGCTCGTACGATGCCAAGGGCTGCGATCGTACAGCCAAATGAGGTCAATAACCTCGGGACTGGGGGGCCTGCACCGGAACGAACACCGGCGCAGCGGGGAGCTGCCAGAGATCCACGTTAATGCCAAACACAGAGACTCACGTGAGCGTTAACCAGAGAAGATAGCGAGTATGCAATTAGTAATTACAAACGCCGACTCGGACACACAGCTCAGCAACCTGATACAAGTTTTGGCTATACCAAACGTTTCCTTTGACAGCTTACAGACGGTGACGGAGTTAGTTCAGAAAATGGTCCAAAACCAGGCTAAGGTTACACAACTGGCCCCAGCTACCAATGAAAAATCATCGTGTCACCAACAGCCACATCGCCAAAGCGTGGTCTCGTGTTTACTGTAGCTGCCAGGTAGACGATGGCTGCTACAAACTGCTTGGGGGGCAAAACGGGATCGGGGCAGGAGCTAGTCTCGGCCAAAACGCCAGCTCTGTGATTTAGAGGGCTTGCTATGGCTCAAAGGGTTTAAAATGTTACTATTTTTTCTTCCCCTGCCTCAGTGCCTCCCTCGCTACCGTCACCGAGAGACTGCGCTTCAACTGAGAACGGCGGCAGCCGAGGGCTGACGCTCTGTGCAAGCTCAGGTACTTCTAGCGTCCCCTCCCTTGGTTGTCATGCCGGCTTTTGCCTGACCTGGGCTCTTTCATTCCAGGGTTTCCTTAATACGAGTGCCCCGGGTGTGACTCCCTTCTTCAGCCTCTTTCGCCTCAAATATGAACGGGGGAAGAAGGAAGATCAGGTCAGAGTCAGATTTAAAACTCGCCGAACTGCAGCGGAGGTGCTCCCGCTGGCTCGGTGGGCTTTGGCTTATGTTGCTGAGCACCTCAGCTGGCTTTTCTGTGTAAGGTGGAAAATCTACCTGAGGTCTGGTCTGGGGATCTTTTCGCTCTTTTCTTTCTGACGGTCTGGAAGAACCAGCTGAGACTATCGTGGTGGCTGCCAATGACTGAGCTACTGCTACGTCCAAAGGACCGGGAGCATGCGTAAAGGAGAGTCATAAATCCTGGGGAGCATATACTCTGTGTGACAGGTCGGTGCACAGTGTTTTCCCTTTCCTTTAAAATGGTTTTGTCCCTGCTTTTCAGGTCAACAGCCGATAGAAACACGTGGTAAGAACAGATCTTCCCAAAGCATTTACCTCTATGGATAGGTTCTGCAGGTGGTAAATATTCTGTAACCCTTGTGAGGTGAAATAGTCGATGCAGTTTGGACACCCCAATCCTGTTAAAAAACTGCAGAAAAAATTTGGAAAATAAAGCGGCATTAACTTCTCCCGAATATAAGCTGCGCTCGCAACCATCGCTGTAGGGGCAAACCGTGTTTCAGGTGGTTGAGAAGGTGGGGGGGCTGCAGCACGCTCCTGCTGCCCCCGGCCCCGGCCACACTCCCGCAGCCCTGCCACGCAGGAGGGCTGCGGGCGGGCGGGAGCTCGCCTTGGGGGGCCCCAGACGCTGGGTCCGGCTTTTTCTCTCTGGCTGTTGCCGTTGGGACAACGCTTGGGAGCGTTGGGACTATGTTCCTAACACTACAGTTTTTCTCCTGCCCTTCAGAGCTTTCGGCTGAGAACCTTACTGGGAACAACCTGAGGGAGCTGGAGCTACCTGGGGGGCAGATCCGCGACGTGCGCCGGGGGAGTTTGCACGTCGCGCTGGGCCGCGGCTACGCGCCTCTGGATCAACCGCACGCGCAGCCTCCCCGATGGCGGCGGGGTGTCTGTCAACACGTCTGTGGCCTTTGTAAAGAGGGACACGTTAACGAGCGGCTGCAGACCCGTTAATGCGTTCCTGATGGAAGTAAGCCACGTGGAGCGATTCCCAGACATCGCTGGTAAGGAAGGGGGAAGTTCACAAAGCTACGTGCCTGTTTGACGGGCAGGAATGGACTCTTGTTTTAATTTTTAATTAAGCAGGGCTGGATTACCAGGAGAGAGGTATATGAGGGCAATAGAGATTTCTGACTGGTAGGTAGCTAGGCTTTGCTTTCTGAGTTGAGAAGAATTGTCTACGTGATTGCACGAGCAGCGATTTCTCAGTTGGGACCAGTGGCCAGTTGACCAGTTGCTAGACAGATCTGAGGGTTAGCATGAGGGACAACAGCCAGAAACGTCAGAGGACGAGACAGACAGGGCATCGGACACCTTCCCTACCTGACGAGGCTGGGATCGGGGTTGTAGGGCGGAGGGGGTGTGCAGTGTGATCCGGAGACCATAGACTGGGACGAGTGGCCGCCATTCATTTCTCCGTTGGGTTGCATGGGGTGGCTGTTCAGCATTCCGGGTCCTAGGCAGCGGCCATGTCAATGCAACACATAGATCCGTTAGACATCCCCCCCGAGGTGTGACAGCCACCCATTCCCTCAGCGGGGAGCCTACGGTCTGAGGGGCAGGCAGAGCCCCTGCCAGCACGGACGGCTGCGGGCGCCGTGGCGCCCGGCGAGGTGCGGACCTTACCCATCGGCCCCAGGCTGGGCACGGAGCCGGAGCTGTGCTGCGCTGGCTGCGCTACCAGCTGGTTGACAGAGGGCAGCTTGTTGATTCCTCCACCGTGAACTTTATTCATGGGGGAAAGGACAGGACCGTAGGAGGAAGGCGTCTGCAGCTGACTCCTGCGCGGGGAAAGCCAAGCGGCCGGTCAGCCTCTGGTGGGTGGGATGGAGCCGCCCTGCCCCATCCCAGAGCTCCCCTCCGGCCGACCGGACGTTCCTGCTGAGGCTTCAGGCAGCCGTGTTGCTGCGGGCTGCGGCACAGGAAAGCCACTTCGCACTGACGGCGGCTTCACGGCACTAGTCAGCCCTGCCTAAGCATGAGGTGTCTGGCAGGCGTGCGGCAAGCTGGTGGGCCAGCCTCAAACTGGGTGCTCGCTTGAGGGGCTGCTCCCCAGCCTGCCCCGGCCGCGGGCTCGTGGGGGGCTGCGTGCGGTGGTACTTACTGCCTCTGCAGGAGCTGCTGCTGCTGCTGCCGGTAGGAGTCAACCAGCTGCTGCGGGACCAGCTCCACCAGCTCCAGGCTCTCCTTTATCTTCATCAGGATCTCAAAGTTCTCCCGGCCTCGCACCTGGAGGAGGGAACAAGCCCAGGGTTTCGCTTTGTTCCCGTCCCGCCTGGCCGTCTTTCTCGTGGCCCCTTTTTTCCACCTGGCCACACAAGTTGCAGTGTCACTGTGGCCAGGGACAATCTGGGATCCGGGACTCCCTTGGACATAGGCGTTTACAGATGCTTTTGCTCCTGTTCTCTAGGTCTCTGCATGGGCCCTGTGCCTGCTGCCCTCCGGGAGACCATGCAACCCCGTCCTGCCCAACACCACATCCCCAAGGCGTTTCTCACAGAGGTGACGCTGCCGCCGAGCTCTCAGCCAGCGTGGCTCACGGACACTTACAGGCACGTAATACATCTCCTCCTCCCCGTGCCTCCGTTTCTTAACGCCGGCCCCCAGTGCTGGGATGCCCTGGGGGCTCTGCTTGAATGCTGGAAAGGGGAGAGGAAGAGCGTTAGAGTGCTGTCCTCGGGGAGAGAGGAAGAGCATCGGCATGCTGTCCTCGGAGGGCAGGACGCAGCTGGGAGCACCTTGGCTCCCTGCAGGATTTAAGCTCCAGCCCTTCACCTGGGTTTTGGCATTGATGTTGCCCCTTTGTTAGTAATAATAGCGAAGAACAAATATATCTGGCCACGAAAGTCCTGCGCTGGCACCTTTGCGCTCTGGAGGGAAAAGGGAATGGGTCCTATCATGTGACTTCAGGTTTAGTCAAGAAAGGTCAAAGCCTCGTGCCTGGATGTGGATTGGAGCCTGAGCTGCTGGAGCACCGTGATTTTGGGCGTGACTGGAAAGGAGCAGAGGCAGAAGCATCGCAGGGCTTTGAGCGGCGAGGGTGTGCAAGCGCTGTCCAGGAGCCGGAGCTGCGGCGGAGCAGTGCCCTGAGCCCCCCTCCCTCTCCCAGCAAGGGGACTCACTGCGTTTGTTGGCGTTGCCGTTTTTAGCCGCGCTCTCGTTCAGGGCTTGCTGCTCTCGGTAATGGTCTTCGTCGGCTTTGCGGTCTCTGCCGGGACAGGCGCAGATCCGGCCCTCGAACGATCTCCTTCCTAGGACTTGGCCGCTGGGAGGAGAGAGAAATCAGTGACTATTTCCGCTTGGGAAGCGCATCGTGGCTCAGTCCGGCCGAGAAACCAGACTGGCAAAGTGTCTTCCCCTCCCTCCGTACCCGGGGTTGCTCAGGAAACAGTTGAGCCCCCCCAGGTCCTGGGTGCAGCGAGCCCCTCGGCAGTAGCCTTCCGGGGGAAGAGGAGCTCCTGAGGCTGAGGAAGGCTCCAGCTGCAGGGGGAGAAGCCGACACCGGGCTGGGCCCTGGTCCCTCCATGCCAGCAGAGAAGAGCCTTTCCTCTGCTGCGGGCTGGGGCTGCGGGGGGCTGCCACATCCCCTTCCCCTGGGGGTGCTGCCTGCAGGGGCGGGCTCCTTCCCGCAGGACCCCGGCCCTCCCGCGGTGCCCGTCCCTGCTCTGACAGCCACTCACTCTCTCGTCTCCAGGGTGATGATGATGAGGATGGGCCTCCTGTTCATCCCTCCCACGCAGCTGCTGTTGCACATGAAGTTGTACAGGATGGTGGTGAACTCGGTCCCCACCTGCCCGGGAGGGGAGAGCAGGCGCTGAGCGGGGAGTGGGGGGTGGGAGGCAGGCTGGACCCCGGCACGGGGCCGGTGCCTCGGCAGGGTGAGCCGGGGAGCACCGGCAAGGGTGGTGGTCCCAGCGGGGAGGAGGGGACTGTACAAGGACTGAAGGGGATCAGCCCTGGCTCCCCGCTTCCCAGGAACGGGCCGCTCTGGGGTGCTTCGGAGGGCTGGGAGCTGCGGAGGCTGGAACGCAGCTGCCGCCGGTGCGGGGAGCAAGCAAGGGGTGGCCTTAGATGTGCCGGAGCGAGCAGGACGCTCCCGCCTTGGTGTCCTACCAAGCAGCCCTGTCACCAGCGGGTTTGCCCTCCGCACCAGCAGAAGCCTGGCCAGAGGCAGGGGCTGCCCCGGCCCCCCCGCCCCGGGAGCAGCCGGGTACCTGCGGGGGCTCGTAGGGCACCATCACGCTCTGCCGTCCCGTCACGGGGTCATCCACGTACTGCGAGAGGTTGTTGCCTTCCACCCGGATGAGGTGGCTGGCCGGGGCTGACTGGCCTGCAAGACAAAGCGCCGTGTTGGAGGACGCGGCTGTGCAAGACGCGCGTCCTGTGCGCGCGAGGGCCGCGGGGGAAGGCCGCCGGCGGGGCGGCCCCGGCGGAGGGGCAGAGCAGCACTCACCGTCGTTGAAGTCGCGGCCGAGCTCGTGGTTGGGGCAGCGTTTCACCACTTCGGTGACGTGCTCTGCCTTCTTGTAGACGGGCATGGCCCGGATGATGGTGCCCGGGGGCGGAGGGGTGGACACTTTGATCTGGATGGGGCATGTCTTTGCGATCTGACAGTAGAGTTTCTTCAGCAGGGGAGAGTACTGGAAAAGAAGAGAGGCCTGTTGGGTGAATGTGGCCGGGGCTGGTGGGGCGGCAGACGCTCCCGTGCCTGCCCGCGGCTCCCTTCCCTGCTGGGGGCTTGTGCTGGACTCAGGCTGATGCTCCCGCGTGCACCGACGCGGGCGTTTTGCTCCCCCCGGCTCCTCTCATCCGCCCTCCTGCTGCTTTCCCAACGCTCCGAGAGAAACACAAATGCGGCAGCAAATTAAAATAATGACTCGTTATAAAACCAATTATCGCCTAGTGTATCGCAGCCATGCTGGAGGGACCGTGCCAGCGCAAAGCCGCTCCAGGTACCGGCAGAGGGAATCGCCCCGGCAGCGCCCGGGCGCCGTGGCAGCTCCGTGACGGATCGCGGCGTTGCGAACGGCTGTTGCACGTTCCCAGCGCGTTGTAGGGGACGGCGACCAGAGGAAATTCAGCCTGTCTTTGCGGTAACTGTTTATTCTCTAGGCTCAATATTTGGTTTTCCCCTGGAAATATTTAAATGTGACCAAATCCGCCCACGCTACATTGGATCCGCTTTCCACGTAAACCAGATGCAACCACCTACTGGGTCCAGGGCCGGGCGCCGTAGGAAGGCTTTCCCAGCTAGCTGAAGACCTGCAGCAAAGCGGGAGCACCCGCTACGCTGTGACTGAGCGGAAATCTTGCCGAAAATCAGCATAAACCCTCCTTCACTCATCACTTGGCCCATTTTGGTAACGTTACCCCGAGTCTGTTATTACACGCAGCTCCTGGCTGAGCCGAGGGCGGGGAGCTCCGAGGGTGCCGACGTACCGCAGCCTGAGGAAATCATGCCTAACGTCGTTAACAGAATCACAGCTAATTATGCAAGACCCGGAGTTTAAACCGGCTCACGGCCACTAAAAGGCTCCTTGTGAGGCCACAGCAGGATTTGCTCGGTTAGGAGCGAGAGGCAAGCTCCTCACGAGGCCCGTGGAGCAGCTTGGTACAGGGGCTGCTGCTGGTGGCCACTGAAAAGGGGAAGGGAACGGCAGCCCAAAGCGAGCGGCGAGCCTGCGCGCCAGCCCGGCTCGCAGCCCCGCCGCACGGCCGAGCCCCTCGGTGGGCGCAGGCAGCCGGTCCCGGGTCCAGGCCGACCGCGAGCGAGCGCCCGCAGCGAGGCAGGGGCTGGCAGCGTGCGCCGGGCGCGAGGAGGCAGAGCCTGTCCTTCGCCTTCCGGTAAACGCGCGTCTCGGCTCCCAGGTGCGGGGACGCGCGCTTCCCTTCCGCCTCGCCGGTGCCACGCTGTTTTCCATCTCACAAAGAATGTGTTTGCTATACAAGCGCCCACCCCTGCCGCACAGGGAGAAGCCAGTCCCTGCATGGCGGGGCATGTTCCCGCCCAAAGTATTTTATCTCATCCCCACAACATAACACCCGCTGCCAAGAAAATACCACCATGCAGAGTAGTTGTGAGGATGTTAAAGCTTGTCCTGAGCCATCCCGGTACAGGTGTGCTCCCTGCGCCGCCGCCGTGCCGAGCCGCCCGCTCCGCTCTCCCCCGGGCGGGGGTCTTTCCGAGCCGCGGCCGTGAGCCCAGCCCGGTGCGCCCGCGTGTCGGCCTGCCGGGGCTGGGTCCTGCCGCCCCGGGCACGGCGAAAGAGGCGGACGAGAGAAACCATCCAGGCGGTGTTTGTGTGTGATGTGAGGGGGAGAGGCTTCTGCCGAGGCAAACCGCAGCGGCTCCCGCCGCGGGTGGCTGCCTTGGACCCACGGTCGGCCGGCAGCAGGTACCAGCTCCCAGCGGGGCTGGCGGGGGGTCTGTCCCGGGGGTCAGAGCCTGCTCGCTGCTAGAGAGAGCAGGAAGGTGCCGTGGTCGTTCAAGGGTGTGATCGGGAGGTGTAACGTGGAGCTGCATCTGGCAGCAAGAACTAATCCTCAGTATCGGAGTTGCCCGGAGCGAGAGGACACTTAGAAACACCACCTTTCCCTGAAACCCCCGCTTTCTGCAGACACCTGATGCTGCCGACCGCACGTCAACGCCGCGGCCCGGTCGGCCTCCCGCGTGCGATCCTGCGTCCCCAGCCGGGATCGCGCCTGAGCTGGAAGCACGGGCTCCGCTTGGAACGCACTTACCCCCTCGGCCCGGCTGGAAGAGGGAGCTCGCGCGTGGCCGCGCCCACGTAACCTGCTCGCCCGCAGCGCGACGGGGGTTTAACGTCCTCGTTTTGAGGAGACGACGCGGCAAAACAAGGGTTATTCGGAGGGGGGCTCTTCCTTGCCAGGTGTTAAAATACTGACAACTCCTGTCAAAGGATCCTTTCATGTAGACATTCCCGGGCAGCCCTCAACATGCCCGGGAAATATAACTGCTCTGGAAGAGTGGAGGTGCATTATGGCAAGTTCTTTGGTAACAAATTCTCTCATTATACCATGTTATGACATGGATAAATCTCTGTTAAATAGCAGAGCGATTGCCCCGCAGGGAGAAAGGCTGCCGCTCAACACAGGCATGCCTCCACTGATAACCTTATCGTGTCTTAACAGCTCCACGATTGCCTTCAAAGATCTTTCCACAATAACAAACTATTCTTTTAAGGAACTCCGTGCTCCTAACTCTGGGCAAGAAAAGTCAGGGCTGGGCCGTGTGCGGCCGCGCTCCCGGCTCCTCGCAGCGTGCGGCCGTCCGGCAGCCGCCTCTCCAGCCACTGCCAGGGCAAAGCGCTCCCGGTCTCGCGGGCCCAGGCCGTTCACGGCTGCCGGGCGAATGAGCGTTCCGCCTCTGGGCACCTCCGGCCTTTATTTTCAGCTCCTGCTCTACCCTTTGGACCGTTGGCGTCTGCCTCCCCAGTTACCTTACTGCTAAGGCCATCTCTGTTCATCAAAACTATCAGAGTGCCGCTGGAAAAGGCAAATTATTTAAGGGCTAGCAGTAGATCAGCATTAACCTCTGTTCTCTAGGGACTTGGTACCCCAAAGTGTCTTTAGAGGTTTCACCTCCACGTTGAAACGTGGTTACTTCTTGGGCAAGACAGCGGCCGCGCCGAACGTGATGGGAAATGAGCATCCCCGGAGCCCCATGGTGCAATCGGCCGCTGTGGGGGTTTACCAGGGTCACCTCGGTACCGCCGGTGCTGTAGCCAAGGAAATGTTTTGCGCATCGCAAGATCCGAATGAGCTAGTGCCCCACAGCTACGGCTCCTACGGCTGCAGCCGCGAAGCGGCCATAAAATTAAGCCTCGCCATCCGCCACTGCCCACCCTGAGCAAGAACCCAGGGCCCGCTCTGGAAGAGGCCACCGCACTGCGCAGACCCGTAGCCGCTTCTCCGGCGCAAGAAGCGAGAGCAGGGAGAGGCGTGTTTCCCCACGGATACTGTCGGCCTCGCGTGAAAAAGGACCCGCATCTTCTGCGTGGAAAGACCTGCCGGCGAAGTCCATCTCCCCCCAGCCCTCCCTGGGCAGCAGAACCGCTAGGAGGATGTGTCCCAACAGATTCGGAGCCGATAAAATCTTATTTATCTTCAACTGTTGACACTGAAGCGTCTAGACTTGCCTGCTTCGGGAGGGCGGCAGCCGAGGCCTCTTTCTCTCTTGAAGGAAATGATTTGCTCAACAATTACTTTTTCCACAAATCCTCCCCCCTCCTCCCTACCAGCCTCCTCCTCCTCTACATTCCAGGCTCCTCATTAGCTCGACTCTAGACGTGTCCAGGACTGTAGTCAATGGATCCCAGTAAAGCCACTGGCCTGGCAAGAGAGGGAGAAGAAAAGTGCTGCCTCCGGCTGCTAATTTCCTTGCGCTCCCCAGCAAGCAGCTGCGGAGCTGCATCCTGGGACAGGTTCGGACAGATCGCGGCGGAGAGGTGATAATAATGTGTCTGTCATCTTACTCAGACATGTAGCATCTTGCAAACCGCAAATACCGTTAACCGGCTCGGACGAATCTGTTACGACAGATCCTGGAAGACATGCCGACTGCAGAGCTAATTTTTTCTTTCTAATTTTTTTAATAACCGCTTTTTAATCACCGGACTCTATAGCTTCTCGCTGAGCTGGAAATTCCTCCCAAAGCGACGTTATTGCTCGCTTACCAGCAGCCGGGTTCCAGTCTGGCCGGTGCAGCACCGCTGCCCAAGAGGAGCTCATCGGACGGCTGTAAGCGATGCCCCAACGCCTGCGTCCACAAGCCCCGTGCCACGGCCGTGGTGCTTCGGGGTGATGGCCGGGGCACCGCCAGCCGTGTCCGGGCCACGGGGGTCCCAAGGCGCCTGGCAGAGCCCCCGGCCTCTGCGCAGGATCCCGCTGCTCAGTCTGGCCATCGGCGGCCGCGGGGAGCCGCGCTCCCGCCGGCGCCGGGACAGCGGCCGCGGCTCGGGGCCGGGGCCACCCCTGTGGCAGACAGCGCGGGGAAGCTGCGCGCGCTCCGGCCAGCGTTCTGCCACCTTTATTATCGTGCCATTACTGCTAATTAAAATCCCTTGGTTCACCCCCAAAGGAGTCCTCTCCTTTCCTTCCCCGGTGTGCACATCCTTAAAATAACTGCCAAGCGGGATCACGGCCGTTCTTAGTCATGGCTCAAGCAGCCAGCGCTGGCACGCTCGGGGGTGGTTTTAATCTTTTCTAGTAAGTCTGACTCCTTCTGCCTGTCTGGATAGCCGGGTCCCCGACCAAGCCGGCGCTGGAGCTCCCTCTCATCCGCAAAGGAAGCCGAAAATCCAGCAAGACGCTTATCTCCTGCCGCACCGCCAAGCCTGGGTACGGGGAGCAAGCGGGGAGGGGAGGGAAGGAGAGGCTGAGCCGGGCTCGGGAGTCGCTGCTGGGAACGAAATGTGAAGCCGGAGCAGCAAGACCTGGACTCGGCGCGAGGCCGCAGCCTCTTGCAGCACCCCGGCAGGCTGCGCCAGGCCGGAGGCAGCTGTGCCTCCTGCCTTCTCCCGGCCCCGGCCCCGGCCCGGCGCGGGAACGTGCTTAGCCGAGGGCCCGCCCAGCGCCTCTCTCCCCACTCCGTCAGGCGCCGGGGCTCCCAGGAGGGCTTTCAGCCGTGCTTCTCGTGGCGCGGGACGCGGCCCCACGTGGCGGAACCCCCCGCTCCCGGCGGTGCGGCGGCAGGCCCCACGCCCGCTCCCCAGGCGCTGGGCTGGGGCGGCCGAGGCGGGGAGCGCCGGTGGCTGAGCCACCGGGCTGCGGCCGCCGCCGCGCTCCCTGAGACCGCGCCTGGGCCGGAGCGCAGGGACGCGTTTCTTCCTGCAGCCTATTTATTATCTCGGCTCCTCCGGCGGGTCCCTCGGCCCCCACCTCCCCTGCGTGACCCAAGCGTAGAGGAGCTGCCGGGAGCAACCTCGCTTCCCCGGTGCGTCCTCTCCCGTCTCCGCAGCAGTCCCTGCGGGAGAGCGTTGCCTTCCCGCCGGAGCAGTGGTTGCCAGTAAATCGTTCCCTTGACCTGTGCATACCATACACGTTCGAGATAGTGGAGCTGATAGCGGGATCGTGTTGGAACATCGCACACTGAATTCCTTTGCCTTTTTTCTTAATTCCATTGTGTCTGGAGCTCCTGGAGCCTCATCCACGCCCTGCGAAAGCTGGTGGAAAGCCTCCAGTGGGCTGGCTTCAATGGGCTTTGGAGCAGGCTGATGCTGAGGTTGCTTTCCTACTTCTGGCACGCCAAAATATCCACGCTCTTCTGCCCAGCTACCCGGATAAAAACAAAGATGTTTGTGGCCCAGAGGCAGATGTACTGAGCCATGCCCCCCGCGCAGCTCCAGGCTGCTGCTCTTGGACAGGTACCTCCCTAAAATCTGGAAAGGAGCCCGAGCGCTGGGACGCGGACGGGTTTGCCGTGGGTAACTGCTGGACGGCGTCCGTCCCAGCAGGAGCACCTCACCTCGGCTTTGAGCCTCGCCAGCCTTTCCATTGCAGGCTGGTCGCACCCCAAAGCAGCAGGCAAGACCCTGGACATGGCCCGGACCTCCCTGTGCCCACGCCTGGGCTAGGGGACCCCCCACCTGCTTCGCTCGGGGGTCTGTCTATCTCCCCCCAACTCCCAGGGCTCTGTGCGAGCCCCGGCAGCTGCCCCGCGCCGGGGGCTCGAGCCCCCGCGTCCTTTTGCAGCCAGGCCACGGGAGGCCAAAGACCCTATTAACACTTCTGCTGGCTCCGGCGCACGCGGTAGCGGTTTAGAGGGGAGCGAGCACCGATCCGCCGCAAACCCGACTTGAGAAAAATACTAATTATCTATCAGTTACCAGCTGGCCGGCGTGGCAAGGGGCTGCCTGTGAGAAAACAGCCGAGATCGGCTCGCGGCTCTAGCATGTACGGGCAGCTCCGGGGAACCGAGAGTCCTGATAGCTTCCAACAAGCAGGCAGGCTGCCGGCATGCCCCGTCTTGCAGCGCCGCAGCTCCCGGTCCTCCTCCCAGCCCCGTCAAAGCAGCCTACCAGAGGGGGGCTTCAAACCTACGGGGAAAACCTTATTTTCGGCATCTGGCCACTGCTCTCTGCTGATAAGAAGGCCATTAAAAATGAAAAGGGAGGCGACCGCAGCCTGGAGAGCTTCCTGCAGCACAGACTGGCACGGCCGCTCCGGTTCGGGGTTGTGGCAATGTGCGGTGCTCAGAGGCCACCGTGGGAGTCAGGACGCCCGATGTCACCCACCTGCTGTCCGGCACCCTGCATGGACAGAGCAGGTTCTGGTAACGTGAGCACCAAAGCCGTGTCCCCAGTCTTTGCCCCTTCTCCGTTCAGCCACTTCCTATATTCGGAAATTCAGCATTTTAAGGCCAGAGAGAACAGATGATGAGCCTCTGGTTGGATTCCCTACACTGCTGGCCTAAGATCTCTGCCCACTCGTTCTGCGTTGAGCCAGCGGTGCCTGCTTGAAGTGCGGCTTATCTTTCGAGAGATATGCAGACTCTTCATTTGAATACTTCAGGAGTTGGAGAATCCACCACATTCACATTCCTTGCCTAAACTGTTCCTATGGTTAATTAGCCTCACTGTTAAAAAATTTCCACCTTGTTTCTAGTCTGAATTTGCCTGGCTTCAGCTTCCAAGCACTGGGTCTCATTATGACTTTTTCTATTAGATTAAAGAGCTGTCTGCTATCAGAAACCACCTCCTGTGCAGGCTGCGATCAAGCCTCCCTTCCTTTTCTCGTGGAGACCTCGCACGCAGAGCGTCTCTCTGGTATCGCCCTGCAAGGCGTCCGTTCCAAACCTTTCATCTTCTTTGGATCTCCCTCCCAAACCTTTTCTGTTTTGTCAACGGAGGGTTTGAAGTGGGGACGCGAGGGCTGCATGTGCGCGCCGGGGCAGCGGGCTCGGAGGTACCTTGCTCCCCTGGCCTGGGTGACGCTCGCCCGCCCAGCCCTGTAGAGCAAGCCACCCCGCCATGCAGATGGCTCATCTCCAGACGGCCTTTGGCCACTAGCCCTGGGCTCCCTTAGGAGCCTCCTTTCCTAAGCGCGGGAAATGGATAACGCCCAGTGTCCCAGAGGAATAGCCAGAGGGATTCGGTCAAAACCCTTCAAAAATAGGAGCCTACACGCTTCCATCAACCAAAGCTTATGTAGCGCAAAACTACGCCAAACGGTTTGACAAGACGACTCGCAGCGAAGTCTTTGCTCTGGCACTGCCTGCACCCAGCTGTCAGCTCCCCCGTGGCCGGGTTCTCTGCGATCCGACCCCCGACCGCGGGAGGCCGCGGAGCTGCCTGCCTGGCAGAGCCTTCCTCAGGGTGGAGGGCTCCCCACTGCTCCAAAATGCCTCCCGGCAACGTGCTCCGCCGAATTCGTGGCCAACGCTTGCCACGGCCCTGGCCTAAATTATTTGGTGCAGTTAAAGTACCCGAATGCCACGAGGCTTCCCTAGCCACGGATGAAATGGGCGGCGTTGCTGCTTTCGAAGTGCTGAATCAACCCATGTGTGTCCTTTAGCGCACCAAGATGGTTAATTCAGCTTGGCAGGACCAGCACCGAGCTGTCCGATGTCGCTGTTCCCAGCCCCGCTGGCCGTAGGCTTAGCTTTCCTTCCCAAGGGCCTGCATGTCCTAGCTGCTTTCCTAGGCTTACTTGTACGCTCCACACACGCACGTGCACAGTTTATGTAGAGACTCACGCTGCATACGGGCGTTGTTATTTGTACGTTGACTGACTGGCAATACGTAACGTATGGCTAATGGCTGGATTCCTTTCCCTGTTTAACCAGGAGAGACTTTCAAGCGCGGCAGTGGCGACGCAGAGCTCAAGGCGAGTGGGAGGAAGGCAGCAGCCCCGTCTTCCAGCCCAAGAAATGCAGCTGCGTGGCTGTGACAGCCATCAGCCGGGAGGAGACGGAACGAATCTGGCTGTCACCGCAGCAGGACTGCCCTTCGTCTGGCAACCTCGGACAGCCGGACAGCCTGCGCCCGCATCAGCGGTCTGCAGCGGTTGCTCTTTCAATGAAACATCCCCCATGCTCTCCAAGGTGCAAGACGCAGCCAACCCACTTGTGTTCTCCACGAGGCTCAGCTTCAGCGCAGCGAAATCTGGGCTGGTGGGCGCTAGTCCTGCAGCCAGCCTGCGTTCAGGGGATGTGCAATCACCCCAGCATCGTGGTTCGGAGGGCCACCCGTCTCACCCCCTGCCCTGCCGAGCATTAAAGCCAGTTCTGGCATTTAACTCCCCCACTCCGGACCACTTCCCAGGAGCCCCCCCTCGCAGCCGCGCGCTCGGCAGCCCCAACTCCCGGCTCCGGGAGCATCCTCGGCAGGTGCTTACGGCTGCCCGTGGCACGTTCACCAGGCACCTTGCGAGTCCAGCGGCTCCCCCGAGTCTAGGAGGGCTCTCATGGCATCGGCATGGCACCGGCGGCTCCGATGTACAACGGGGACCTTAACGCAAAGGCTTGAGAAAAAGACCGATCCCAGCCTGAGCAGCACAGCTCCCAGCACGGGGTAACGCCGAGACAGTCTGGGCTCCGTTTGGAGAGATCTCAGGCGCCTGGGATGGCTCCGGCGAGGGAAGGGGGCCGTCACGGGCTCCCTCGCCACCTGCGACTGCCTCGGGAACCTCTTGTTGCTCCCTCTGCTCTTTGGGGACAACCAGCGAAAAGGCCCTTAGCGGGTTTTTGGATTTACTCCCTGTGGCTGCAACACGCATCGTCCGGGACCATTTACCTACTGCTAATTGACGCAAGCACCGAGAGTATCGTTAGTAGGTGCTCTCTCCGTCTCTTGCCCTGCGTGAACACTCCCTGCCTGCAGCGCTGCCCAGAGCCGCGTCTGCTCCATCCCAAAGCCACCCCCGGGCACTGCCAGCTGGGGACAGTGGCGGGCGAGCGTCAGGCACTTTCCCGTCCCCCTCCCTCTGCGCCGGGACAAGCCGGGACAGGACACCCTGCATCACTGTGGGTTTGGGTTCCATTCGGATGCTTCTGTGGCATGGCAATGCCTCCTTCCCCTGTGCAGGTCCTGTGCAGCTCTACTTTTAGCCGGCATGAGTTATCCCCCAATAGGGATCGGAGCGGGCTGGCCTCACGTCCTACCCCGAGGACCTTTGGTTTCTTCAAAACCTGATGAAATGCATCCTTTAGCAACGTCTTGCAAGGGAAGACAGTGCAAAAGAGTGAAGACTCACCTATGAGGGTGAGCGGTATTTAATCGCAGTGCTGGTCCCAGCACGAGCCAGCGGCGAAGCTGTGAAGCTCCGCTGACCGGACGCAGGGAAGCCGCTCGGCTGCCCCACCATGAATTTGGCTGCATTCAAACACCGGCTCGCTGCCGGCTTGCTGCTGGTCGTCCCACTCCGCCTGCCTGCCGGTTTTCGCAGCAGAGACAGACCCGGCGCTGCGGCAGCTGCCGTAGCCCGTCCCCTCCTGCGCCCTCTCACCGGGAGCAGCCCGCCGTGGAGCAGCACCCGCCGGCCACGGCCCGGGCTCTGCCTGCACAAAAGCGTCCGAGGACGCTTTCCATCTACCGCGGGAAGGACGGTCTTGGCAATTAAACACACCGGCTTCCAAAAAACAAAGTCATTATCACACCTTGGGCCGATCTGTCGCCCCCGGACTGCCCTGCCCGTTCCGTGACAATGTCAAACGGCTGCCCCGGAGGAAACCCCATTGCTCCCTCGTTGTGTCAGCCATCTCCTCCCAGCCTTTCTGCTCCGCTACCGTTTCCCAGAGGGGAAAACCCGCCTGCCTCAAGCATGCCAGCTCTCCCAGGCACTCAGGGAGGCGTCCGCCGCAGAAATGCCCGCGCCACCGGCCGCAAGTGCCGTTTGTTCTTAAAACTATAGGGACAGCGCTGCGCTGAGCCGAGAGCCAGCATGCGAGTTCAGGACGCTTTGCCGCAAAAAGCAAAGCGGCCGGCGTTCGCTCAGCCCGGTTCCTGGGTCGCTGACCTGCGGAGGACTCCTCTGCCGGGCTGCAGACCTGCGGTCAGACCAAACCCGCATCTCCGCTCCCGAGGACCCGGCGGCTGCGCCCATATCACCCCACGGCACGATGCTGCGCAGCGACCCCTCCGTGATTAAAAACCTACTCCATTACTTTGCCCTGGCTTCTAGAGGCTAAGTTACTCTTCCGATACGAGTTGAAAAAGGATTGTACATGAAAAGCAAGACTTGAGGCAGAGCTGAGGACAGCCCCAGCAGATGCCAGCAAAGGTGCGTCTCACCCACTGCCTCGCCTCTGACAGCGGTCGCTGGCGAAACGTAGGGAAGCGCCACGAACAAGGCAGATGCTTTCCCAGGACATTTCTCCAGCTTTGCGATTGTTGGGGACATTCACCCACGGTTTAGGGAATTGCTGCGAGAAAGGTTACATTCGAACCTCCACGCTTAACGGCCCTCGCGGGAAAATCCCTGCAAAGCAAGCACCGCTCTTCCCTTTCCAGGGCCACCCTGCACTGGCCAAGTCCCCGTCGGGTGCAAGCGTGCCCTCCGTGTCCCGCTGCAAAGCACCACCGAGACATTCGGGTGTTTGCAGCTGGCCCCAAACCCTGTCTGCAGTGGCGAGCATCTCTCTAGCGAAGGCAAGAAGACATGCGACTTACTGTCCAGGTGGCTGACTTGGCGGTGCTGGACTGCTGGAAGGTCACCTCAAAGTGGTGGGGACCCGGGTAGTCGGTGTTGGAGGGGATGACGGGCGCTGGGGACATGGCGTCGAAGGTAGAGCTGGGCTGCGAGTAGGGCGAATGCGTTGGGACATTGGAGGTGTGCTCGGAGCTGTAGGGGCTGGCGGAGGCTGCTCGGCTGCCGATGCTCTGATCCATGCTGTTGTTCAGCAAATTGAACTGGGACTGGAGGAAGGGAAAAGGGGAGGAGGGAAAAAAGAAAACACCAGCCAGTTTAGAGACATGGAAACCTCAGCCACGCTTCTCCAGGGCTCCAGGTGTCCTGTTACAGCCTCCTTAAAGGGCCAGCGTGCGGCAAAGCCAGCCAAAGGCGCTGCGCTGGGTCGCCCGGCTTTTCGAGCAGGTCGCCGCTTGTGGAAGGGATAAACCCAGCGCGCTTAAATCACTCCCTCCTGCCAGCTCCATGCTCGCTGGAGTCAGCAAGGGGCCGAGATCCCTGGATTTCTAGCGCATCTGGCTGCGCAAAGCCGCTCTTGGGCTAGCGGGCCAGCGGGCCAGCGGGCAGGGATCACCCTGTGGGAGACGTCCCGCGGCGGGGTGGGGAGCGACGGCCCCGTCCCGTGCGCAGGGCTGTGCTCGAGGGTGGCCTCTCCGGCGGCCACAGCATCGAGGCCCGGGGAAGCCGCCCTGGCGCGCAGCGCCGGCGTGAGGCGACCGCCAGCCCTCCGGCGAAGGCGTCGCTGCCTTCGCGGCTGCATCGCTGAGAGCCCAGCCTGTTTTCCAAGCACCTCCCGCACGTGTCCGCTTGTCGCGGATGTACCCACGCGCAGCACTTCTGGAAGCGCTTCTCTAAGAAGAGGCAGCTCTGGACGGCGGTTTCTGTAATTCATTTCCTAGCCGGGATGTTTGCTTTCAGTGGCTTTCACTGATGCAGGTCTAATTTGGGGAAAACCTCAAACCGACAAAGCGCGTAGCTGCGGTGCAGCACGCTGCAGTGAGGTCACGGAGCAAACGTACCCATTTCGGCGTGTACTGGCTCTCCTTCCAGACACGCTGGACCAACTCCTGACTTTTTGCAATTTTTTTCTTACTCCTCTTCTGAACAATTACTGTCAAATACTTCCAGTAAGAGCTGGAAGCTCTTTTTTCTGTGAGCATAGCCTAAGTGAGCCTACGTTCTCACAAGCCGCATGGCTAAAGCGGTCTCAATCTTTCATCTGAAAATCAGACCAAAAAATCAATTTTTCTATAGCAGAGAAATAAGCTAATACTAAAAAAAACCCCAAAAACCTGAAGCATCGCTCTTTCTCAAAGCAAGTGGGATGTTTTTTTCCCCAGAAATCTGCAAGTCCCGCGTGGCTGAAGGGCCGCTCTCCCAACCTTTGCAAGTCCCAGAGGTGGGCGCTGCCGGTGACCACCTGCAGTGGCCACTGCGTCGCCACCCGTGCCCGCAGCAGCCTGCGTCGGCGGAGGAACGGGGCTGCCCGCCCGCGCTCCCCTGTGGCCCAGCTCCGGCGCCCCGGCGAGGCCCTCGTCCCTCCGGCCACCAGCACCCGCTGGGGCAGCTCTGGGACACCGTGAGCTGCTGGAAGACGGCCGTCCCCGTCCCTCAGCCCGGCGGGCGCAGCCATCCGCCTTCTCCGAAGGGCCGCGAGGCTCACGGCTTAGGAATCGAGAGACATGTTTTAACTTGGGATCCCAACCTCACCCAAACGTCTACGATGCATAATGGTTTAAAGGCAATCATCCTTCTCCAGGAAAGTTCTCCCAGTTGTCTGCATCTCTCGCAAGGTCGTTGGAGCCTGTGACTAACTGGAGGAATGCTGAACAAGATCTGGCTTGCTTTCACACGTACAGCCATTTTCTCCCCTAAAATATGTGCGCAAACCCCTCTATTCCTTCTCGCCGCTCTATAAATAGCCCTGCCAAAGACAAACCACCCCGTCCAAGCTTTCCACCCGGAGAAAAAGGTACGAGAAGCTTCGGCAAAACGAGCGCTGGAAATGCACGGGGAAAGCCCTTGCCGTCCAGCCGGGAACTGCCGGGGCAGCCTCGGCGGCGGGCGACAGCGGCTGGAAGGCGTGCCGCGCGAGGCGCGCCTGAAGAGCAAAGCTCGGGCCTCGACCTGGAGGAGAGCAGCGAGGGGAAAAGGGGTCACGGCTTGTCCAGGCCGAGCTGCAGCCCAAAAAATCCACGAGTATCACAACCGAGCTCTTTTGTTCTCAAAATGATGTTTTCGAATGGGCTGCACGCGTGCCGTGGGCCCAGCCACCTGGCTACGTGGGGAGCGGCGGCAGAGCCCGGCACGTGCGCTCCTGTGGTGCCTCACCTCCTGCCGAAATGGGAAAAAAACGGGAAGCCTTTCACCTCCCGGCAATATTTGCTGCTCGGGAGCGGCGGGGAGGGCTGGGGCTGAGGCGGCCCTTGGAAGCGGCCGGAAAAAACGCCGCAGAAGTCGCCCCCCACCATGATTTTGTGAGTTTGCGGTGCTTGGAGCCGGGGCTGCGAGCAGCAGAAGCCTGCGGCCGTAAAGCTTAACGGGCAGGTAAATCGGGACCGACCCCCTGAGAAGAGCATCTCGACCTCCGCACGGGAGAGGGCCCCCCCTCGGGGACAAGGACGGCTTCTTCGCACCCGAAGGAGATGCGAGAGCCAGGGCGTCACCTCCGCGAGCCGGGCTGGCCGCCCCGAGCCGGGCACCCCGGCCAGCACGGAGCAGCGGGCAGCGCCCGAGTACCGGAGCTCCAGCCATCTGCTGGCAGAGATGCCCGAAGTCAGGTGCGGCGGGGGGAAACGACCAACTTGCTTTTACAAATTGACTCCGTTTTGGAAACATTCCCTTAGAAGACAAGTCGAAGGCATGAGCGTTTGTGTGTGTACGTGGGTGTCAGCTTGTGCCTGTAAGTCTGTAAATATACGCAGACATTATAAATATATATCTATAAATAAACAGAAATATATACATATATACACATTTAGCCACACACGTATATAAATATTCACAGCAGCGTTCTCCCACCTAACAGCACTATGCTACAAAACGCACCTGGTACACATGTGCTTTACACCGGCATGCGTGAGACAGAAAAGAGGAACGAGGTAATTTCTGGTCGGGAAGCGCAGCACCGCACCTTTCTCTGCCTGCACCTAACTTTTCCCAATGCCAGAGAGCAGACGACAAACCCTTTTCGCTGGGGCAAGCAGCCTCAGCGCTTGAGGACAAGGCTGAAAACGTGTCGCCTGCAAGCGCAGGTACCGTTTCATCCGCTCTGCCCTCCCGGAGACTTTAAACCAGGGGAGCAAAGCATGCCATGAGCTCGGCTGAGGAGGTCCCCAGTGGAAGAGACACTGGTGCCGTGGTACCCAGCACCGCCGCGCATTCCTGGGACGGATGCTGCAGCTAACACCCCTCCCGTCCGCACCTACGCGCGTGAGGGAGCCCATGCCCTTTGCACCGCGGGTTTAATCCGCACCTTGGGCTCCGCAAGCGGGCAAAGCGAGAGGGGAATGCCGACCGAGGCGCCCAGGCTGCCGCATCCCATGCCGACACGGGTTACGGCTCACGGCTGGGGCCGGAGCAGCTGCAGCTCCTCCACGCAGCCGCGGGACAGAGGAAGGCTTGTGCCATACCGAGCCCCTGGCGTGTCCTGGGTGGCGGCGGGCACGGAAGCTCAGCTGGCAGAGCCGCAGCCTGTGCCCAGCTCCTGCCTCGGCGGCCGAGGACGATTTCAAATCAGGAGCAGCAAGGCAAAACCCGTAAACAACAAGTAGCACCTACCGTGGTATAATGCTGCATCGGGTCGCTAATGTACAGCATTTTAGTCGTCTCGGGATTCACGGAGCGCCAGGCAGCGTCCTGCCACAGGAGTCATGGGGTCGGGGACGGCCGGAGCATTAAGGCAGGTGGAACGAGGGAGCGCGGGAGCAGGGCCGGGGCGGGCAGTGCCAGGGATGCTGCGCCGGCCACCCGTGTGCCGCCGTGTGTTGGTTTTGCTTTTTTCATCTCCCTTAGATCTGTCAACTAGCTGCATCCAACAACAAAACGGGGCCCACCCCTTTCCGTCCCTCATGACTATTCATTAAAGCACAGGGCAGGCCCCAGCTTGCCCAGTGATGGACTGGGCAATACCAACCATTCCCACTGCAGGGAGCGCGGGTGTCCAGCTCCACCATCACACCCCACCAGATTCCTCTCCGGAAAGCTGCTTGCAGCCGCGCCGGGCTGGAAACCCGCTCGGCCGGCACCCTTTACCCGCAGACCGAGCTGGCTGACCTTGCAGCGCCCGGGTGATGCAGCGAGCGCTCCGTATCTCAGAGATTATCGCTATCTAGATGGAGAGATGTGGGTGGATGTGGACAGATGGGCATCTAGAGGATAGGTGTGGATCGATAGGGATGGATGCCTAGACAGATATCCAGCTGGACAGACAGGGGTCGATGGATAGGTAGAGATCTGCGGCGACCGGGCAGGTTTCCTTCCCACTCGAGGCGGACGGGGGAACGGTGTTTCCTTCAGCCGCGGAAGGCTGCAGACGGAAGCGGATCAGCAGCCCAAAGAGTGGCATGGCGTCTTTTGCAAGGCAGACCCAGCATGCGCCGCCCGCCTCCCGCCGCCGCCGCCGCGCACGCGCGGACCCACGCGCAAGTAGGTCAGTGGCAGCGGTGTACGTAAAGCCTAAAGCCTGCGCAAACCACCGCGTCGCCTCGAAGCAAAAGGGGTGGCTGAGGCCTCGTTCACATCTTTAATTACAGCAGCTCCTCCCACAGCACCCTGCAACAGGTTTTTAGGAGCAATGCATTGCCCATGCGACGCTGGGAGGGAGCGTGATGCCGGGCTGGAGGGCAGGTCACGGAGCGTTTGGGCGGCCTGCTCGCAGCCACCGAGCACCGTCACCGGGTGCCGCAGCACCCGCTGCACATCCAGCACCGTCAAGCACCACGAGCGGCGGGCGTCCCAGCGGCCCCTCTGCCCACGGGTCTTGCCTTGTGTTCAGGCCGGCAGCAGCACGTTACCCGTGCGTTTATTTTCATGTATGCCCGCCTGCCACGCGTCGCGGTGATGCCAGTCGGCGAGAGCCGGCCGCGGCTCACTGGGAGCTCAGCGCCGCCGCGCCCGGTTGCACAATGGGCCAGTGTAAATATTTACTACCGGGACGTTAGCCGAGCGAGGGCCAGGAGCCGGCTCTGCCCTGCCTGTGTGCGGCCACTGCGCTCAGAGCCCCGCGAGGCCAGAGCTTGCCCGGCTCCGGCAGCACCCCGGGCTGCACCGTCTCCCGCCGTGCTCGGCTTCGCTTACAGCGAAGAAGAAAGGTGACGGGAAGCTCAGCGAGGGGCAGCTCCCCAATTAGCGCCGCCGCCCCACCTGGTCCCTCTGCCAGGCTCCTGCCCGCAGCAGACAAAAGGCTGGGGAAGGAGGGAAAGCGAGCGAAAAGAGAGGGAAAAGGGGGCTGGGGGAGGGGACGCAAGCTGGCGAGGAGGGAAACGGCGGCTTTCTGGAGGGAGAGGCTGCAACGGCCAGCGTTGCTTCAGGGATGCTCCTGGGAGGCCGCCCCCCCGCCCGCTGCGCTTTTCAAACCCTTTGCCTGAGACGGCGGCGCGCCGGCTTCTTGGAGTGAAGGGCAATGGCACGGACCCTCGGGGACCGCGGCGGGAGCAGAGCTGGGCGTTGGGAGCGCGACGCGCCCCTCCGGCAGCTCTGCCTCGCCGGCAGCTTACGAACGGCTTTTACCGCGCAGCGTGCTTAAACCGGAGCGAATTCCACTCTCCTCCTGTCGAGGAACCGAGCTCCACCGCCCCGGTACGGCACAGAGCCCGGGCTGCTGCACGCAGCAATGTTATCTGTTCAGAAATAGCCGCTATTTTACGGAACGCTGCACCATCTGGCCGCAACCTCGCAGCGCCGGCATCGATGACAGGTTCTCAGACCCTGCAGACGTGACAGCAGCGCGGCGCCTGCAGTGGCTGTGTTCGGTTCATGAACCAGCAAGCATCCCACCTCCTCCCCCGAGCCCCCGACCCACTGCGGGGAAAACAGGTTTGTGCTTGATGCAACTCCCACTTGCGCAGGCTGAGCACACTCACCATGACCGAGTCATTCATGCTTCTCATATGGAAGACGTCCATCGTGACCTCTGTGCGGTTGGAGACCTCATTGCTGCCTGCGTGGTTGGCCGGAGGGAGGTCGAAGTAGGTGCTGTCTGGCTCCCTGTTGGAAAGGCGATGGCAGACCGTCAGCTCTCCGGCACAGCCTGCACCACCGCCCCCAGCAACTTGCGATTCCCTTGAACCTTGTCCCCTTCTCAACTTCTCCCTCCATCCTCTGCAACTTCTCCCTCCATCCTCTGCTTTTATTTTCAGACGGCAGAGCAGGCTTTGCTCAGGCATACTGTTGCCTGGTGGGTAAAGCAAGCAGAGATGGGAAGTTCTTCATCTGCCCCAGCGTATGTGTCACCTCGGAATGTCTTTAAGTGAGAGGATACTGAGGAAGGAAGGCAAAGGATGGCATGAAGCACAGTCCTTCTTCCTTGCTAGAAGAGAGCGTGCGGCTCAAGGGCCACGTGACTTGCAAAAGTCTTGGCGTGACTGGAAGATGCTTAATGTTAGAAAATACCCATTTTAATTAGGCAGCCACTGAGCCTCATGACCTCATGAGTGGAGACCGACGAGCAAGCACACGTCCTCCCAGGCTTGGTCCCTGTGACCCCTGCCACAGCGCAGGCAAGGGTCCCAGCCGAAAGGGGACCTTTGCTCTGGCCCCGTCACCATCTCCATGCGGCCCTGCAGCACTGCACCCACAAACGGACCTCTACATGAGACAGACAGTGCCACGTACCAGCGCCGGCCCTAAGGGCCACGGTTCAGCTTCTAAGGGCCCTGGGGACGTGGCCCGGCTGCTCTCCTCTATGCGAGGATGAGTCGGTGTCTCCCCTTCCCAGCTGCTGCTGAGGCATTTCTGCTCCCCAAACACCTTTGCCTCCTCGAGCGAGAGGAAGCGCGCCCCAGTGCCGATGTCCGATGTGCGCGGGGGCAGCCGCGCTGCGGGAACGCTGCGCCGCGCTTCGCAGCTCTCCTGCCTTTGCATTTACAGTGCGCATTGAAAGCGCTGGCGGCCGCACCACCCTTTTCAGAAACAGCACCCAATTCCTGGAAACAAGGTTTGCGGGGCTCTGGCTTCAGCACATGCATGCTCCGCCGCCCTCGAACCGCCTGCCGTCACCAGGGCAAAAGGGTTTGCCAAAAGACATGGCCTGAGCAGAGGGATTGGAGTCTGGGAGCAAACTTCCAAACGTGGAAAAGGAATACGTGAAAACGGGAGCGTGCAAAAGAAACTTGCCTCCCTTCGGGCCCCAGCGACGCTACGTGCTAAAACAGATTACGGAGCAAAGAGCTGCTTCTGCCTCAGAATACACCTCACGGGAAATGAACAACCGCCACTTACAGTGTGCTCCAGAGGTGCTCAAACGTTGTGCCTTCATCAGCTGGAGACGACTGGGACATCTTCACTGAGGGGGAGTCTGCCAGAGGATAAATCGCCCTAGGGCAAAGAGAAACGGTAAGGTTAGCACTGCTGGAGTGCCGCCGCACATCAGTGGAGCGGCCGGCGAAGGGCAGGAGTTTCCCACCTTGCTCCCGGTGGCATGGCAGGGACCGGAGCCCCTGCATCACGGGGAGACGCAAGGAGCGGTGTGCGGGAGGGGCAACGCGAGCTCAGCCCACCCTGGAGCCCGCTGCGCCGAGAGACGGCTCACACAAGACAGAAGGCGGCTGGAAACACCTCCGCTGCAGACCAGGACTGCCGACGACAAAATCAAACCGCCAAGCTTTCGGGGGGGGGGAGGTGGTATTTCTGGCGAAGACGTCGCGGGCCAGCGTTCTGACCGATACATGGGTATTTTGGAAAGGGCCAAAGTGGCAGGGTGCTGGGATGGCAGCCCGTTTCGAGTATCGGCTCTCTGAGCCAACCCGAACCCTGAGCTATGTGGCAAAAAAAAGTGATCTTGCAGCAAGAATCAGAGCCGAAGGCACCCTTGTCGCAGCCCCGGTCCGGGCTGCTGGGCTGCACGGTGCGGTCTCTGCTCTGGAGAGGGGAAATCCTCCTCCGTGTGTCCAGGGAACACGGGAGAGACGCTTGTGTCTCTGAATCACGGCAGTGCCACAAGCTCAGGCCATGGGCTGTAGCCTGTAGGCTGGTATATGAAATACCCTCGACCGCCACCGGCTCCGAGCGAGGTGTGCCAGGCAAGTGGGATTGCGGAGCCCTGAGCCCTGGCGGGAGCTGAGGCATCCTCGTAGCCAGCGGCCGCTTAAAGGACTTCAAAAAAAGTCTGCCCGTGCTCCATTTTGATGTAGCCCTTCAGCCCTGATCGTGGTTTGCCCATTTTGGGCATGGGGCAGCTTGACTGACATCGATTGCCAACAGGCTAACGTGTTTTTCTCAGGAAGCTCTAGTTGCAAACGCCCGCAAATCCACGCAGGCGTAAAGACGAGTAAGGCACCCAGATGCATAGCGCAAGTTTATGGTGAAGCCACGATGCAGATATCCTCCATCTTACTTGTTCAGACACTAAAGTGACCTTCCCGCTTCTAAGCGGCTTGCAAACTTTATCGAATGGAACATTACGCGCCCCAAGTAGGAAGCATTCCCCGAGGCAGGAACGTTGCCTCTGCTTTGCGGATGGGGAAGCGTAACGGGGAGCGAGTGCACCGTTCACCCAGGACTGCAGACGGGAAGCCTGCGGGAAAGCCTGTTCTTCAGCCAAAGCCTTCTGAATGCAGTAGCACAGGCGTAACCAGCGCCGTCCCGGATCCGGACTGCTCCTCTCACCCCTGGACACTGTTGCTCGGCCTCTTTCGAGGCGAAGGAAGCATGCAGTGTACCTCGGCACTCCCTCTGCGCCCAGCACTGCTCCGGCCCCAGCAGTGGGAGCGGCAGATTTTGCGGAGCCATCTTGAGCCGGCAGCCCCGCCATGCGACCATCCTCCTCCTCCCTTACCCGCTCCCCCGAGGCAGTGGGACTGCTTCCCTGCCCTGGCTGACACGGAGACGCCCCGGGCACCATCCAGCTACTCCTTTCACCCATGCCAGCGTTAGCATCTCGCTTCAACTCGGTACCGACACCTAATAGTGAAAGCCTGAGAACTTCCTGCTTTCAGGGCTTGAGCCGCCGAGCGCGAGGGCAGCCGCTTTCTGACTGTGATGCTCGGCGTCGCCCGGGCCCCTCTGAGCCAGCCGGGGAGCGGGCGGCTGCGGGGGCCGGGAGCTAAAGTGAAAGCAGGGAGGTGTCCCCGCAGGCTGCTTTCTGCCGCGTCCGCGAGGCATGGCATCCGCGGAGGCTCTCGCAGGAGGGTTTGCCACGGCGCAGGAGGGCTCGTTCCCCGCGGGTCGCATCACAGAATAGCTGGCAGCCAGAGCCTGGTGTCCTGCCAGCCCTCCTCGTCCCACGAGTGACCCACAGAGACACGAAAGGACCTACGCGACAGCTTTGAGAAAAGGAAAAGCCGAGCGCCGAGGCAGCGACTGCCGGTGGCCTTACCCTGCTTCCATGCTGCTTTCCCTGGCCCGGGGCAGCGGCAGCTTCAGGAAGCAGCCAGGCCTTTCCCTCCAGCGGAGAAAGCACCTCCTCACCGCCCTGGCTGTGTGGTCATGATGGGTGACACCAGCTCTAACCACGTGGCTGCACTCGTTTTCGAAAGGAAAAAAATCTGAATATTTTAAGGGCGTTTTGGAAGTTCCCTTTCTCTTTCAAAGCACCATCGGTGCTTGCAAAGCCAGGCCAGTACCTTCTCGCATTGGAGCTCTAAGCTCTGTGGTACAAAGCGAAGCTCGGGCTGTCGGTGTTGTTAATGCACATCCCTGCCGCAGGGATCGTTGCACGTCTTGGGAAAGCATCCCTGCGGCCGGAATGACAGCCTGGGCGCTGGGCATCCAAGCTGATAAAGAATCAGACAGGATTTTGCAAACGGCGTTTGCCAAGGTTGGCAGTGATGCTGATGACAGCGCCCGCTTAGTCCCGTTATGCAATGAATGGTGGAGGCATGAAGAGCGAACAGCCGGAAAGCGCTCTGACGGTGAGGTCCAGCCAAAAGAAAAAGCCTCCCATCAGAAGCAGCGGAGGCACAGCTTAAGTAAAGGTGGACTAGGAAGAGCCGCAGAGACTCATTCTGTATCGCGTGACTAGATGGCTTGGATGCAACTACCTTCCCGGTGCCCACAGGCTATGTCAACGGCACGGGGAGACGGCTGACCTGGGGCTGAACACGCTGGTGGTGGCGGAGCCGGAGATCAGCCACAGCCCAAGTTCAGCATCCATCCCTGCCAGCCCCCAGGTCCGTTTGGAGGCTGTTTTGCCTCTGCCATGACTGTGTCAGCTCCCCGATGTCACCCACTTCCCAGCAGGGAAGGAAAGACCTGAGGTACCACCCTGACTTCTGCCAGGAAGAGTTCTCGAGCCAAGCCCCCACCAGAGTGATTTAACACCTCTAGAGACCCAAACTTGCTTACTGAGCTCTCTTTGCCCAGGGACGGGTGCAGCAAGGGGTCCTCCGTCCCTCCTGCCTGGAGGCAGCAATGAGGTGATGGGGATGCTTGGCGTGACCGTCCGGGACGCAGCCGGGGGAGCCTGCGGCACGACGTATGGCAGATTTATCGCCGGCTTCTAGAAGAAGACGGACTGAAACGTGCAGACCGGGGGCGCTGGTGCTGGGCGCCGAGGCTACTGGCGCAACTTGCCCGTTTTCGCTCAGGAGAGCTGCTCTCTGTGCACTTCCCCGTGCTGGCTTTGCCATCCGCTGGATTGCTGCTTCCCTCTGTTGCTAGTCAGGGCATTGCAGGGGAAGCGCACAGGGAAAAAAAGAGGCCGGGAGCGCAGAGACAAAGCCTGCGAAGAGGCAAGCCACCACCGCCACTTGCGTTGGGGCTCAGCTCCGTCCACTGCCGGCTTAGCACCAAGGCGGGGGCTGCCATCTCCCTGGGGCTGGGGCGCTCCGGGGGCCGGTTCCTTCTGTCTGCCTGCCTTCCCTGTGAATTGCCACCGAGGCGATTTCCAAAGGATTAGCATGGAAACACTCCGGGTCCTCAGCCTGCCCCCCACTGCTGTGAGTTTGGCTACATCCGAAAAGCCAAGTGAGCCCCTGAAGCAGCCATTTCTGCGCCCCAGCCCCAGGGACAGCAGGAGAACGAGAGGCGCGCACCAAGGTCACTGCAGCCGTCCCAAGATGGGGGAACGACGCTCTGGAGAAGCAGAGCAGATGAACTTGCACGTATTCATCCGTGCTTCATTCAGCCCGCGGTTTGTGTTTTTTGACCACAATTCTTAGAATTATTATAAATTCAACTTCCTTCTTTCATCAGCACACGGAAGGCGAAGGGTACCGCGGGCGCAAGGAGGGTGCTGAAGTCTTGCCGAGAGCAATGCCTGGCAGCTGAGGTTCTGCAGTCTCGAGAAGGAGCATCTTTGGTCTCACCGTTAACTTGAAGCCTCAGCTTTAGGCACTTAGAAATGTCTGTCGCTATTTCACCCAGCAATCACGTATTCACCGCTGCGCTGACAGCCCAGAACGCAACGTGAGAGCATTTTGCAGCCGCCTCAGCGAGAGATAAATGCAGATAAACCTCTATAGCAGGGCTATTCCTTATTCCTAGAGGATCTTGGCCCATCCTGAGAGAGGCAGGCTTTTGAGAGCCGTTTCCAGCTCTCACACCGAGCTGCTCTGTGTTGCCTGACGGTTGGTGAACCGGCCCCTGGACCTTTTCCCCTCCTCTGCACAACGAGAACCATCAGGCTCATCCAGCCCACAGCAAACAACCTCATGTCCGCAAAATGTTGACAAGTCCCAAGGTGCCCACCCTACCCCGCGCTATTGCTCATGTCTCCCAGATTATTAAAGTCACACCTGCGAAACGAGGCTTGTAAAAGCGACCAAGAGCAAGTGAGCTTTCCTGCAGCACACTTGAACTTCAGGAGCCCTCCTTATTAACAATTTTCTCTCCGAGGAGCGGGCGGGTTCGACAGAAACCCTCTCTGGTGGATAGAGTCGTCGACAGCGGCCAAGTCTTCCTGCTCCCTCCCCAGCAGCCGAGCGCCAGCCCGGCCCGGGGAGCCGGCGGCAGGCGGCCAGCCTCGGCGTCCCGCCGGGACCCAGCCCCACCTCTGCTTTTCCCATTCAAGGCTCGGCTGGTTTTTAAAGCCTCCGCCAGTGCTTTAACTCCAGACCTAAGGCACTTGGGCGCAAACTTTCCGAGACGCTCGAATATTGTAACTAGCCCACAAAGCAAAACGGCCGCAAATCATCTTCCAGCTGCGTTATCGAGCGCCCGAGAGAGGGTCGTGCCGAGTAACTCGCGCGCACGAACAGCGAGGGGTTGCCTTTCGTCGCTTTTTTTCCTCCTACCTGCTCCGGCTCCCCAGGCGTTTCGAGTTCCCCCGGAGGTTCCCGCGGACAGGAGCGGCCCGGGATTGAGGATCTCTGTTATTTACCGCACTACAATCAAGTAGCGTCCCGGTCGCCTAGGCAATGACATTGGAGCTGTTGAGAGCTATGCGAAAAGTGAGGCAAAGCCTCGCGCGCTCCTTCCTGGAGTGGGAGGCAGTTGCAAGGGGGTGGGGAATGCTCAGCCGAGCGTGCCGGGGAATTAAGCCGGTCGCCAGCACCAAAGCGACTCCGGGGCAAGCTGCCTCTCGGGGCTCCGGCAGCGCTGCGCCCGAGGCGGCTGCTGGGGGGTAGCCGCGGCGGAGAGGGGCGGGAGACTTGCCGTAGGCGCCGCTGCAAAGGAGGCTCTATCCCCTCACCGGGCTGGCGGCCGAGTTGGGTTTGTGCTCGCGTTGGTGGAAATGGCCAGCTCATCCCTCCTGGGGGGCCGGGGGACCGGGGCAGCCTGCCTGGGGGGCCAGCAAGGGCCCCGCCACGGGAGCAACGGCTTGCCAAGGCGCACGTAGGGTGGCACCGGATGAAGATTGAATCGTTCCGATGGAAAACCATCAGCCGCGAGGCTGTAATTACGTGTGGCGTGTGGGCTCACCCACGCCCGCTTTCAGAAACTCCCGTTTTGCTGGCCGCTTGCCCTCCAGCTGCGCTCGGTGACTGAGGGAAAACAGCGACCGGCGCTTCTTAGGGTTAAATCGTCGGCTGCGCGCTCAAGTCGCCTGCCGCTTAAGTCGCCCGCGCGTTCGGAGCGTGGCAGCCGCCGCTCTGCCCGCAGGCACCCACACTGCGCTCCCCGGGGCGGACGGCGACTGCGGAGCAGCTGCCACGTTCTGTCCCTTCGCTACGGGCAGGGCCAGGAAAGAGATGCGTTTGCCGGCCCCCAAACGCACCCAAGTCACTGTACCCAGTTTTTGGGGCCTAAATGCCTAATCCATAATGAAAACAAGACTCAGATGTTTGTTCTGATCCTGACGTTTATTGTCCAAATGACGGCGACTATTCCCCAAACAAGGAGGTGGGGTCCCCCTCGGAGCGCTGGGTGGGGGGGCCGAGCGGCCGCCCGTGAGGGGCTTGCTGCCCACCACAGATGCCGGGGGTACGAGGAAGGGACACGGCAGCCTCCTCAGCTTTGGTGCTCGTCACCTGAGGGACCAGACCGGTTTTAGGACACGGCCGTCCCCGTCCCAGCTCAGAACAACTGTGCGCTGCACCTGCGGCGGCTGTTTCCCGAGGGAATATGTGCCCTGGGAGGGGTTATCCGGGCTTCTCTCCCTCAGCTGGCGATCCTTGGCTCTTTCTCCCTGCAAAACCTGCTTTAGTTAGCTAGTTAGTTGGTTAGTTAGCTAGTTAGTCATTCTAATCCAATTAGCATCCTGCATACTGGTGTATTTCGCTGCAGTTTGCAGGTCCCCTGTGCTAGCTGGGGAACCTTTTGGGACACCCCGCCTGCTCCCCCGTTGCTGTCAGTAATTAGCCAGGGGCAGTAATTAGCCGGGGCGCCCGGGCGCAGGATGCCGCCCGCCGAGAAGCGCCAAGCTGGGGGGCGCCGGCGGGCCGCAGGGGAGGGAGACCCCGGAAGGAGGAAGGGAGGACCGGCGTCTGGCACACAACGGCCATTAAACGGCTCATTTGCATAATAATCACTTGCGCGGGGCGGCTTCCCGCCCGCTTCGCCGCCGGGCGCCCTCGGGCGGGCACGCCCCCCCCAGGACTACAGCTCCCGGCGTGCCGCGGGGCGGCGCCCCCCCCCCCCGCCGCTCGCATTGGCCGTTCGGCCAGGCCGCCCCGCCTCTTCCGCCCGCTTCCGCCGCGGGGCGAGGGCCGGGGTGGCGGGCGGAGCGGGCGGGTTTGAACCGCGGCGCGGTCGCTGCTCCGCTCCGCTCCACCATGGATTTCTCGGAGCTGTGCAAGCTCTCCGGCCCGCTGGGCCGCTTCTCCCCCGACGGCAGGTGGCTGGTGAGTAGAGGTGGTGATACCCCCTGTGGCGGGCCTCGCGTGTGCGCGGGCCCGCGGCCTGAGGCGGCCGCCGGGGCCAGCCCGGGCAGCGAGGCCGCCGCCGGGCCCGGACAGCCCCCGCCGCGGCCTGGTCCCCGGAGCCGGGCGCTGAGGAAGGAGCGACGGTGCCGCTGCTCCTGCGGAAGCTTCGCTGCGCGTCGGGGCCGGCTTGCTGGCTGGGAAGCTCTCGGTGAGCAGCGTGTTTACTGTGGCGACCCGATTCAGGTTAATTAAAGTAACAGTTACGAGGTGAAGAACAATTTTTTAAAAAGCAGGATTAGTTAACCGGCAGCGATAGGATGAATGAGGATTCTTTTTACGACGACAGCCCCCCTTCCCTCCTGGTTTAACTATTTTGGCTGCAGTTTGCCTCCGGGCGCGTCGCGGGTTAAGCTTTTCTGAAGTTAAAAATCCGAATCGCGTCCGAAGCGCGCCGAGCCGGCAGCGGCTGGGCGTTCTGTCACGACTTGTGGCCCTCCAGCCGGTGTTGGTGTGCCCGCTCAGCTTTGGTTTTGTTTTTCTTCAGGCTTCGTGCGTGCAGTACCGTTTGGTGGTTCGGGACGCGAGTACCCTCCAGATCCTCCAGCTGTACACTTGCCTGGATCAGATCCAGCATATAGAATGGTCATCTGATTCTCTGTTCATATTATGCGCCATGTACAGGCGTGGGATTGTCCAGGTGAGGACAAAACCAGGATGGGGCGTGTTCCTTGTTGGGGATTTGTGTGTGGCACGAGGGAGAGCTGCTTAACGGCCAATGCTTTTGCTAAAGTAACCGGCGCTATTATCGGTAATGCATGCTTTGAGGTTAACCCAGCATGCCAGTGTTTTTAAGACCCTGACAAACATCTTAGCTTGAAAAAACCCTCAAGTTTAGAATAAAAATACTTATCAAAATGAATGAAAGCTGGAGATTATCTTACTGGTTTCTTAGTGCAGTCGGAAATAAATGCATGCAAACTTATTAAATGGACTAAAACTTCTTTTTTAAGTGTTGGACATCACAGGGGGAAAAAAAAACCCACACCATCTTACTTTATGACTTGTATTAATACACGGAGCCGTGGGGCTTACTTTTGTAGCGGGATCCAGCGCCAGTCCTTCATGGCCACGGGCGTTCAGAGGTTTCCTGACCTCTCTGGTATGCGATGCGGGAACCTGTTCTCAGCTTGCAGCGTATTCTTGTGAGCAGAGGTTTTGAGGAGCCGTTTCTTTGGAGCACTGCCTGTTTGGTTTCCTCTCTGACCCAGGTCTGGTCCTTGGAGCAGCCAGACTGGCACTGTAAGATAGATGAGGGGTCAGCGGGATTGGTGGCTTCATGCTGGAGTCCGGATGGTCGTCACATTCTCAACACAACGGAGTTCCATGTAAGTGTGAAGTCATGATTACTCTCGATGGTATCAGATGTTACTGTCTGCCTTTTGCCTCTTAAAATAACCTAATGCTCTTAAAGCTGTAGTGGTGATAAAGAATGTGGATCTAGTTCACCTATATTCATGTATGTCATCTAGATTAATTGTAGTTTAGATGTTAGTTTTTCTGTTAACATTTTAACCTCTTGCTTCTGATGGTATGGTAGAAAATGGAGACTTAGCTTTGAAGTGTTTGAGAATAGTATAGGGATAACTGGCGTTCATGGAAGCAATTTCAGAAATTAAACGTATTTATAGCTCAGGGAGGGCTTGGGTTTTCTAGCAAGAAACCCACCTCAAACCATAAATATTTAAGAGTGGCTATGGAATTAAAAAATGTGGTCTGAGGTTTATTGACTTATGAGATGAGATTTAAATCCAGATGCTGGAAATACTTTTGTAATTCTTTCATTTTACATATAGGAGTCAGACTGCTCTTGGTAGAACCACTTGCAAAATTAAAATGAAAACACCTGTAAGTGCTTATTGATTGAGAGCCATATTCTGGAATCCAGATCGGTTTGTGGATGCTGGACACTGGACTTGTTGGAAGGCACGTGGAAGTTGGACTCTCCACCTTTATAGTCTTTGGATTAGAGCTGACGATTCATGTTACTTGGTGCAATGATCAACGGTCAGAAAATAGCAAAGAACTGCATGCAAGACACTTTGCTCTTTGCTGTATTTACTCCTCTCAAAACTGGAGGTGGATTTTAGATGACAGGTTATTGTGTCATAACCCTCACTAGCACCGAATTCAAATGTTACCTTGCAAGATTTTTCCTTTTTTCATGCAAATCCCAGTGCCAGTGGACTATAGATGGGGGGGCTTTGTCTTCTGTGTGGGCAGCCTGGGGTTAGTGCAAATGCTGATGCTGTTGGGGGAACTCGTGGAGAAACTTGCATGCAGCTCCGGCATAGTTCCTGATGCACACGTGGTGGATTTCTTTGGCAAGGGTGTTTAGCGCTGGCAAGGATTTTTAGTGCTGACTAGAGTAGAGATTTTCTGGCTATAAAGCAGTCTCTTTCCATTCCCCTACCCCTTTAGACAGTGGGTTATGAGGAGTGATGAATGTAGACCTTAGTTTTCCCAGGAATGAATCGCCCTGATGGTGATTAAAATAATAATAAAAAAAAAGCCCAGAATTTCAGCCTGAAGTCAGAAAAGACGTGCCTGCTAGCCAGGCAGAAGTGTTGCTGTCAGTAACCCAAACTGAAGGCTGGTGCTATGTGCTGCAAGTGAGTCTCTTGTGGCACGTGTGTGTGGGGGTGGACTAGCAAGTATTTATTGCCTCCCAACAGAACTTGGTTTGACCTTAGAGGATTTCATTAAGCCTGTGCCAAGTTGGCATCTGTGTTGGGATAAGTTTTCTTTCCAGCTGTAAACAGGTTGCTAAATTAACTTTTGTCAGACAGCTGCCTGGGTTCTGCCGATGTCTGAGCTGTGTTTACTCTCTCGCTGCTAAATCCATAGTCTGGTGGGACAGACAGGAGTAGTACTCGAGACAGAAACTGTCAGGGTACTTAATATTGGTGTCTTACATACATTATCAAATTGGGTGATTGCTTGGGGGTTCCCTGTCAGCCAGCACAGCTTGGCTTTGGTAGCCTGACGTTTTCAATCAGTGCCAAGTAATTACTCGTAATTCTTCAGGTCCAGGTTTGAGGTCCACTGTAAGCTCACGAATATCTTTCTCATTCCTAGCATTTTTTTAAAGGATACGGTTGTGCTCATTTATTTCTAGCAATCCATACTTACTAGTGCCTCAGAAAAATGATTTGTCGTTTAACTTGCAGTCAAGTTCTTTTTGGGGTCAGCGTTAGAGTGAATAATGCTGCGGGTTGTTTGACGTGACTGGTGTGCAGTTCCTAACTCGAGATGAGTGCAGATGAATTCTGACACCCGTTTCCAAAATCCTTTTTGACTCTGTTCAGTCTTTGGAGATGGGCAGCAACACTCTATATGTGCTTATATTGACATAACTCTGCAAACGGGATAATTTTGTTGGAGGTAAGTCTGTAATAACGTGCAGGTTTTTGGGTCCCAGAATTGTTCCACCATGTACAGAAATGTTGAACAGCATGGATACCTGTCTAAATCTTTACACAGTTGCTGCAATAAGCAGCAGGGTAAACAAGGCAACTAAAAGATACAGTCATATTGGAGGGGCTGTATAGAGACTCTTGTTTCACTTGGTAGGGGATTGGCTTTCACCAAAGTGGATTACTGGCAGGTGCAGAGGGGTTTACCGTGCTTAATTACAAAAGTGTACGTCGTACTTAGTTACTTGCCCCAAAACTTTGAAAGCATCTTTGTGCTGTACGTTAGCTTAAGTGTTATGTGTGGAGGGGCCATTCTGTCAGCATCTAGGATAGAGGTCCTGCCGAGATGTAGCAAAGATGTAGGCCTGTTCGTTAGACTCTTGCTATGCTGGATTGCAGGATTTCCTTCTGTTGGGGACCGTCAGTGCTACCACCCAGACTGGCAAACTGCAAGCTGAGGTACAGACCTGCTAGGTTTTGCCAGGCAAAAACTATTTTTACGAGGCAGCTGGATATATTCAAAGGTACTTCCAAACTTGGAAGGCTTTTTTTTCCTTCAGTTCTCTGCTTATATCTTACAGATACACATGAGAATTGGTCAGAATAGTTGCAACTTGATTTTTCATCACCTTGTTGCTTATATCGAGCTAGAGTACAGTTCTGTTAGGAAAAGCAGGTTTGGGGTGGGGGGGAAAGGAGGAGGTACTTTTTTTCTCATTTAACTAATCAGGAGCAAATCTAAATTAGTTGGAAAAACACAGTCTGAAAGCCTGCTATGCAAAGTCTATCTGGAATCTGGAAAAGTTGGAACACCATGTTGATTATATTGATTCATGCGGTGCGCTGGAAAGCAGCTTGTTGTTCCACAGCTGTTTACTTATTACTTATTTTGTAGTGGGTGCTTCCTCTCCTGCTGAAATCCACTCCGTTTTGTGAGGCAGTTCTGCATGCCTGCAGTGTGTATCATGGCAAGCTGATTGCTAGAAGATTCCACATTTTCCGTGTCTCCTGTGGAAGGTGTTGCACCAGGTATCTCTCCTCTTACGGTGCCGCCATTCCACCTGAATTCATAGGCACATGTGGAGCTCAAACAAGAGCAGCAGATAAATGATACAGAGAAAGCAAACAGATCCTCTGCTTCCTCGTGACTCTCATGTTTTGTGATAAATAGTTTGAAGATCAGCAGCATTGTTCTTGACTGTTTCTGTCAAGAGCCGTACTTATAAGTTATGTAGATTGTACTTTCTCTAGTTCCACGTTAAGTACCGAAGCTTCTTTCGAAGTATAGCAGCAGGGGAAAAAAGTGTGTGTTTCTGTGTATATTGGAGCTAATCCTTAGTAACTGTAAATGGCTGCGTTGGTTGAAAAATGCTTTCTGTCGAGGAATGTACTCTGAATAATCTTCTGAAATCCGGTGCTGACAGACACTGCTATGTAAGGAGGCCTTGTGACCCAGTCAAGTCTGGGACAAAAGTTGACAGTCATTTGAGATGCAAGGTTGTTTAAAAGTGTGTTTTTATCTGTTGAAAATCACCAGTCTTACACCTGCCTATAGCTGTCAACGTTGGGCCGTAGTCCTGAACCCAGCACTGGAGACTGTTTATCACGTTACCATCTAAATACTCTTTATTTCTCAGCTGTTTTTAGGCTATTTTAAAAATGCTTCTGCTTTTGGTTTTTTTTTCCACTGCAAAACAACAGCTGAAAACTTCTCAGACACCGTTATCGTTAGGATTTGAGTTTGACAACTCCGCTTAATCGAGTTGTCTACGCTCAAGAGAAAGTAGCCTTCAAGATGGTCAGTGAAGAAGTGCTTGCTGCAGACTTAATTGACCACGATCTATTCTCCTGCTGTACAAGCAATTCTCCCCTCCCCACAAAGCCTCCGAGAAAAGCAAATAAAAGCAATGCAATTTCTGGTAACTTTAGAAGTGTTTGTCTTTCCTTTTTTACCTTCTGTGCATTTTATGTTTCGGTCTCGCATAATCAGATCTGCTAGCTGTAAAATAAGATTTCTTGGGCTATATGTTGGCTTTATGTTGGCAGCTTGGGCAAGATTGTTTCAGTCCCAGTGGGGAATATGAAGGTTTTCCCTTTTTGTCACAGTTTAAACATATTGTTAATCCAGGTAAGAGAGGTGTAAGTCCTGGGTTAAGCACATAATGCAACTTTCTCAGTTTATGAAAATGGTTGAGTGTATGCAAATAGAACAACCGAAAAGAATCCTAATGTTGGGGATCAGACTGGTTTGCTTTTGCATGCTTCTAGGGCAAAGCCTTCAGGTTGTGTGTCGTGTGACTTGGGCAAGAGGTTGCAATGAATTTACGGCAGACCATATACAAGTCTCCGACTTGCAGTTGTGTGCTTCCCTTAGCGGCTTGCAGCCTTTTCAGGAGAGATACACTGAAGTCAAATAGAGGATCTTCTGAGTTGTTATGGGTGCGTTGTGACCCATTTAGATCTGGTCTGAAGGTGAAGTGCTTTGGTTGCCAAAGGGTTTTAGGCATCTAGTGTAATAATAGACCTTTGTTTTCAAAGGTGTACTTTTGTGGGGTTTCTTATAGACTGGGTGTAAACATCCCACGACTGCGTGTTGGTTGGGTGGTAGTCACTCCCCAGTACTGCCATGGCAGTATCGCAGTTTATGCCGTCCATGCTAGAAATGATGTGTCGGGGAGGTATATGGGGCAATACAGTACCGCTCCAACAATATCGACGTTTAATGTTACTGAAACTTTCGGTGCCGGTGAAGTGCATGCTCAGCGGTTAAGCGCAACATGACAAGAACAAACAGGGAGACCATTACTAGTGTCTTTCTCTGGAGAGTGACAAAACTCAACCCATTTAGAGAAGGTTCTGTCTGAACGGCAAAGAGAGGGTGGAACCCAAGGGTGAAGTGGAGACAGATGTGGAAAGACTTTTCAAAACCAAGGTGTACTTGCCTTTTCTCTTTGGCAGTGGCGTCTTGGGCAAGGCAGAGGCAACAGTAAGAGCTTGGCATGTTGAGGTGCTTTTTCTCCTCTCTAGGGATTTTCCTCTTCCCATGTCCTTGAGCTTGATGTGAGCAGGAGGGTTTTGCCCTGTTTTGAGGCTGTCAGCCAGCCTACCTGGTCCAGGACAGAAGTGCGTTTGACGCACAGAAGGCCAGGTGAGTTGATGGTGAGGCCAAGTAGCAGCACAAATGTAAACTGGGATGCCTTTGCCAGGAAAAATTACAATCTAGACCTCAGCATTCAAAGCTTGCAGCTGCTAAGCTTGTATTAAGTGGCTGTAGAATGCGGGTTGTGTACGCTGCGTGTTTTGGTCGAGGGAGGAGTAGGAGCAAGTACATTTAACGCTGCAATTAATAGGAGCAAGTAGCATATCACTATTGCAGTTGCCATAGAAGAATGTGAGTAGGCATTGTGTTGGTATTTTTAAAGTAAATCTTGCATGAAGAGCAGGCTAACAGTGCTGTATTTTTGTATGTCCGGAAGTGAGCAGTTGCAGTGATAAAACTTGATTAATGTAGTTCATCTCATGGATTCCTCTAGGACCTGCTGAACTTGAAGGTGGTGCTATAGATGTCTAGTTGTAATTTCATGCCTGTAAAATAAAGGAAGAGAATAATAAACACCGCATTAAATAGCGGTCCAATACCTTTTTTTAAACGTTAGATAGAAGCAGACTGGAATCTGATCTGGTTGTGCTCTTTCCTGTAATAAATTTAAAAAGAAATAATTTGTTTTATGTTGTCTCTTCAAGTCTCAAAATGTTGTTCTGTGTATAAAAAGCAGTAGGGAAGACAGCTAATGCTGCTGTTTTGCCTTGGGCCTCCACATATCTCTGGAAGGCGGCAGCATTTATTAGGGTTCTGAAGTTTGGTTTGAACATGATGTCAATTACTTGAATCGTGCTTTCTAGCAAAAATGATAATATCAGCAAGGAAAAAAAAAGTCCGAGTTCTCCTGCAACGCACAGTCTGTAGCTTTTCCAGGTAGAACAGATACATAGGATTCTACCTTGGGGTCCTTTGGCACCACTGAATATTACTTCAGGGAAGGAAAACGTGCATCCAGGACAAAAAAGCGTAGCAGAAACTTTTTCCCGAGACTGACGGTGATGCTGATGGCCTGCATCTGATGCAGGAGGAGGATGAAATGGTAGACAGTGCTGAAGTTTTACTTATATAATGCATCAGAACTATTTTTCTTGTTCAGTGGGTCTGGGAAAGGTAGCTTTATGACCAGGGCGCTTTATTGCAAGAACGGTTTTACCTGCATCTGTTCTAGTATCTCTTCCTTGGTGCCACAAAATGTAGGAAAACACAAGAGAAAAACTGCACTGGAAACATTCCTCGCTCCAGATATAAATGCAAAGGTTCGCATGACACACTGATTGATGCACATATGTCTGGGGTGGCTGCCGTTGCTAAGGGAGAGGAAGTATTTGTTTTTAATTGAATAATCTGCAGATGGCAACGCAGAGCTTCCAGAATGCAGGCTGTGACCTTGAAGAGCTGTGGAGAGGCTGCTTTTGCAGCTGACTGCCTTCTCTGCAATTTTTGTGTTTTATGGATGCACAAGCCAAATACCCCAAAATGAGATGTTCAATGCCTTGCTTTGCACACCGTGTTTTGGTTCTGTTCTTGTTCTTTCGGTAATTATGTGATGTTGCTGAGGAGGGTGGCTGAGGAGGGAAGAGCAAAATGCAAATTAGCTGTCAAACCTGACTGTGTCTAAAAGGTGAAAAACACAGCTAAATTTTCATACCTGGTAGCCTTGTCCCAAGTGATACGATGTTCATAAGCTCCTGTAACGTCCCACCTGCTCATAAATGTGAGAAACTTCTTACCCCTCTTCCAGATTCTGTGACAGTTGAAACTGTGTTTTAATGTGGTGGTTGGGAGGTCATTCCTCACAGTTACTTCCCAGGGCTTTGTGTTTGAGCTACAGAGAGTAGCTGCAAAGTTTAATTAACCACAGAAGGTATATTGATCTACTTTGTGTTCTTGAATTAGGTTTATGGGTTTCTATTTACTTATTTTTTTTTATCTACAAAAATAAACAAATACTTCCTTGTCGTCTTCTCTTTGTGACAGCTGCGGATAACTGTGTGGTCCTTGTGTACAAAATCGGTGTCTTACATCAAGTATCCCAAAGCTTGTCAGCAGGGTAAGTGTCGCAAAGCTAATGCAGGAATGGTATGTTTTAATACGGCAGAAGGGGGAAGATGAACGTGACGTGTAACGAGGAAACATGTGTTTCGGGACAGACTCTGGCACCCTCCTTGCTGGGGGCTCGGGTCTTCGAGGTCAGGAGCTGGGCATCACCTGCTGCCACAGCGCGCTTAGATGTGCTCTGGGGTTGTCGTTTTCTCGCTGCGAACGAAGGATTACGGCTGATCTGTGTGCCCACGCTCCAAATACGCGTCTTTCTGTTGTGTTCCCCTCTGAAGGGTCCTTTGAGACGTGAAATTAAGCTGGATGTATTGGTGATGAAAAACACTAATCCAAAGTGGCTTTTGTCATCTTTTACACAGGAAAAGGCTTGAAAGGGAAGCTCTTGTCGGGACTGTCTAGCCACATGGCTGTGGTTAGCAGTTTCCTGCCTGAGGCTCGTATATAGTAATATCCCATATATGACAAAGGCAATTAAGTATTACATGTAAAATAAGAGCGGACGGGGACCGATGCCTGGAAGTTGGTGGAGTACGGATGGTTGCATAACTAATCCATTTAGCTAGACTAAATGAACTGTTTATTTGAAATCTGTGGGTTTTATATAACAACTGTCTGTCAGTAATCAAACGTGGTTTTTGAAGCGTGCTGAAGTTCTGCAATAGCCGTGAAGCTGCATCCTTAGAAATAGTATCGTCAAAGTTTAAGAACTGCCAACACAAGCAAATTAGTAAAATGATGCATTGCCTTATGAATGTGATCTTCTGTGAAGATATTTTTCCTTCTCTTTTTTACTGTTTCTTTAAATTGGGAGTAACCACTTTTCACAGAAGGCTCGTCAGCTATTCTGTCTTGTTTTCTCTCTCTTTTGGGTTTTTTTAATTAACTTTCTCTCATTGGCAGGGATAGCTTTCACTAAGGATGGCCGCTATATGGCAGTAGCAGAAAGGCGTGACTGCAAGGACTTCGTTAGCATCTTTGTATGCAGTGACTGGCAGCTACTGAGAGTAAGCTACATCCTTGCCTTCCACTGCTTCTGCGTGGACTACAAGCATATGCCGCATGCTATACTCGGTCGCTTCGGTAATCTGGTTTTAGACTTGCCAATGCATTTTCTATCCAGCATCTGGCTCCTTCGCAGGTCTGTGGGCATACTTCTGAAGCAGTATGCTGGTGAGGAGACCAAAATATAATATATGTTCTTAAGGACTTTCTGATGGAATGCAAAATTTCACCTTTAAATTCTTGCCTGAGCTTATTTACAATAAACACTGCTGCATTAATAATAATGAAAGTATCAAACGCTTGATAAAGAGATCATTTGAGATGTATAATATAAATTGTCGTATTATCCGTTTAACGATGAGACTAGTCTGGGAAGAATGCACACCAGCATGTCTCGGAGGGCCAGGTGGATTTGAGAATTAAAACACCATAAGAACTAGTCCGCATGTATTGTCACCTCTGGCTCAGGATTTATGCGTCTCATTAGAAGCTGATAGCAAAATTTGGGGAATAGCACTAAATGCTTGTAAATGTTCCCAAGCTTTTCCCTAATGATCCTGTACCAGTCTCTCTGAGGCAATGAATTAGGCTAGCTAGATTTCTTGGCTGATTCAGTGTAACTACTTTTATTTTCTTATGAAATGCTGTTTGTTTTAAGGTATAGCAACTTTTTGCCTTTTCTTTAAAGGGAAACCAAAGAACCAGTGAATGCAGCATACTGTGGCAAAAGAAAATATTTCTGTTTCTACACTAGCATACAAAAGGCTCTTTTGCATTTGTGGTAGCACTTCAGAGGATAAAACTGAGGCCTGTGTTAGATCAGGTGCACTAGTATTTGTTAGTATACTATTACAAATGGGTTTGTTTTTTCTCTTCTGGGGACAGCATTTTGACACGGAAACGCAAGATCTGTTTGGGATTGAATGGGCTCCCAATGGCTGTGTTTTGGCAGCGTGGGATACGTGTCTGGAGGTATGAGGGAAAAGCAGAATATTTTCTTGGAGACTTCAAGTTGGCTTGTAGCTGCCATGTATAAATCGGCAACTAAAAGAACTAGTGTTATTTTTTTTTTTTAAACATAACAGAAGCTAAACTCAAACCATTTTAAAGATTATACTTGTATTGGTAATGGATGTCCTTACAAGTGAATGTCAAACTGTTACATACATATTTAATGACAGCAAATTATCTTACTAGCTTTCTTTCTAATTTTCCTTGGGAAAAGAAATGATTGTAAACATTGCAGAAGCCACTATTGAAATAATAAAAGAATAACAAAAGAAGTCTTCTCTAAGACTCTTCTACCATTTTGCTTTACGTTGTGTTGCACAGTAATTTTACAGTGAAGTCAAAATACTCATCCAGAAAGTTAGCAAGGCATATATATATATGCTATGCTTTCTGCTCCGAGTAGGTGAACGTCTAGGTATAGAAAAGTGCCCTCCTGTGGCCATAAAGTTATGGGCAGCATGATCAAAACAAGTAGTCCTGGGAATGGGCAGGGTTGTTCCATCCCTGATCAGATGGCTTGCAGATGCTGAAGGAGCATGAGAGTCTGCATAATGGCATCTGCTACTGATGTTGTTGAAGCGTGTTGGGCTGGATGGGCCGTTGTTCAGGCCCGGTGGGGTGTTTGTGCTCTTGCGGACAGGGTGGACGTGTTCCGTGAGTGCCAACAGAGCCGAACTGGAAGCCTAGAGCCTCTTCTCTCAAGTGACAGACAAGAAGCCATGCCCTTTGTATTTAACTTGCTGCATTTTAAGCAGCGAGAGTTTGGAAGGAATGGTTTCGCCTGTCTATGGCTTTTAACAAGAATGTTAGTCTTTAGAATTCATCTGTTTATGTTTCAGTATAAAATATTGCTGTACTCCCTTGATGGCAGACTGCTATCCACGTATCGGGCTTATGAATGGTCGCTAGGCATAAAATCAATCGCCTGGAGTCCCAGCAGTCAATTTTTGGCAATTGGCAGCTATGATGAAAAGGTAAGAAGTAGGTTTATTTTCCCTCTTTTATCTAAGCCTTTTGTAGAACTTTGTCATAACGGCTTTGTCTTGCAATGCTTTCTTGAATCAGGTGCGTATCTTGAACCATGTAACTTGGAAGAAGATTGCAGAGTTTGAGCATCCAACAACCATTGCTAACTCCAGGACTGTAAGTATGGATCCAACATCGGTTGAATCAGCAGCAGCACTGTGACGCTGCTGTTTGTATCTGAAAGATGCTCGTAAATACATTTCATTCTGGAGATCTTGCTTTTTCCCTTCCTAATGCGTAAAGAGGGCTTGGGAAACTGCATGAGGATTTGGGGACATAAGAAAAATAGAGGGATCCTTCCAAGTTTGATGGAATGTGCACATATGATCCTCTCAGCTTGAGCACTAGCTGAGGTTCTCAGATGGCTTTTGTCGTATGCCAGTGTATTTTGACGTATGTGGTGCTTGCGTTACGGATTTGGCTATGCAGATGATGGCAAACGGAAACGGGAGAGATTTTTCTCAGTTTTATACAATTTGTGACTTTAAATAGCATTGGAACTGGATTGTGATTTACGTCTTGTATGTACAAGCTTATCCAGCTCACCTAAAGAGCATTTCCTGTAAACATCTGTCATCATTTATTTTTATCCTTGCATACGTGTATATGCAAGGCCCAGCAGATTCTGGGTAGCTGGCAGCAGGCAGAGCGCTGTAGCTTTTGTTCCAAAAATCACAAGCTGTTCTCATCCATCAGGGCAAAGAGAACATGCACTGTGGAAGTGCTGCACGCCACTGCAGGGGAAGGACTAGTCTTGCATTTGGATGGATGTCCTGTAAGGATTTACATGGTAGACTCCAAGTCTGCAATATGCACGTGACTGTGGTGGTGCCTCTCAACCAAGGCACGAGCCATTAAGTGCGCCTCAGCAAAACTTCTCGCGAGTGAAAAATGCCCTTACTACCAGTTAGGTGTAAAATATATAACGAAAAACAAATAGAAATAGCTCTTTTAATCTCTACTACATAGAGAGGAATTGCAGCTGGTGCATTTTATCCCGGTGCTTGTGTTTTGGGAATAATCTGTCGAAGGCACACTACTAAAATACGTTTGCTGTTTCCTTCTGCAGTGTGGCCCGTTGTTTGCATTTATTTATGATAATATCCGATTAAAGATTCTTTACTGCAAAAATGAAATCTATGTTCCGTTGTGATGAAGGTGATTTATTGTACTGCCAGATTTAGCTCTTGGGAATAACAAATGAGGGGTACTCTGGCAGGCTCATTCTTCATAGACTTCAAGGTTCGTTTATTTGTCACGGGAGTGTTTTCCTGATCATGGTTCCAAATAGCAAACGATTCACTGAGAATGCTGGATTTGGTATTTGCCTACTGAAGCCTTTTTCTCCACTGATGAACTAGGGGACGCAGAGATATAATACACTTGCAAATGAGTTAGTGGGATGTGGGTGATTTGGTAATAGCCCGTGTTCCAATTCTCCAAGGCCCTTCTGTCTATAGAACTCTCACTTGTTTCTTTGTAGATTGTGTATAAAGAAGTGGAGAAATCCCCATCTGTTGAAACAGAGAGACTTTCTTTCCCTCCAACAAGAACGTTGGCTAGTTCTCGCTTCAGCACACAAAGTAAATGTAAGCCAAAGTTTACTAAAATGAGACACTTGAGTTTGCCGCGTGGAGTCTTTCTGTAAGCATTATAGGCGAACTCTGCCTCTTTGATGCTTGGCTCAAGGCTCCCGAGTTAACTGAAGAGCTCCCAGAGCGGTAAGCACCCTGCACAAGGCGCTGCTGTCTGCATGGTGCTTTGAAGGCAGGTGGAAGGCTAGCAGGATAGCGTAGAAAAGACCTGTTGTTGCTTGGGCGTAGAAATAGCAGCCAGATCTCAGTCTTGGAGTTGCTTGCAAAAGTTGTCTTAGCGTTGAGTGGATTTGTTTCTGTTTTGTTCGAGCTATGCAATGTTATTTTACGACTTAGTTTAATGGCTGCAGGTAACTGCTAGAAGCAGAAGACCTATTGCAATTAAGAATCTTACCATAGTGTGTGGTAGTTCAAATAATTAAAAAAAAAATCAGAAGGTGTTGTTCTTGCTGTCTGTTTTAGAATAGTAAGTAATTCCTTAGGTGTCAGCTTAAGTAAAAAAGCAGAGCATGAAAAAGGCCATTTGGCTTTTGTCTGAGAAGCTGTAGTTGTAGCAATGCTTTAAACTTACCTCCAGACAACAGGCTTCAAAATATGAAAGAGATGGCAGACAATGTACTACTAGTATCTTTTTCTATTTGTTCTTTGGTTTTTTTACTGTCTTATTGTTTGTGGTACTGTAAATCACCTTTATTTTGCATTGGTGTTCATTTGAAATGCTAATTAAAAGGTAGCGGAGAATTTGAGCTTTCCTTTTTTCATAGTTGAATCTCAGACTTGCCTGGGTTTCCAGCCTTTCTTTTTTTGTAGAAGGGCAAGAATAGTAAGCTGTTTATATGAAGATGCAATACCTTAAAACAATTGCAGCTTTTGATTGGAACATCTTGGAGAAGAGTAAAATATGGTCCTATCACTTCAGAGATGAGAGGTTTTTAACAGTTGGAATGTAAATATTTTGCCCATTCAGGCTTGCTTAGTAAAGTACTTTTATTTCAAATTCCAGATGACATTTCCCAGATGCCAGTTTCTTTACAGTACATCAAACCAGCTGCCGACAGGGCAAATCCCAAAATGGGAATTGGGATGTTGGCATTCAGTCCAGATAACTGTTTCCTGGCAACTAAAAATGGTAAGTTCCTACTGCCCTATATTAAAGGAGAAACCTACTCATTGTGTGTGGTGTGTTTTCATAAGAGAACTGAGGATGATAGTTGGTCAGTTATTTTGCACCATGAGAAGTCTCACAGCCCTATCTAAAAAACAGCTCTCCCTTGTGCAAATGTGTAACTACAGAGGAAATTCAGAACCATGTCTTCTAGCATACCTGAAGTCTTGGGAGCTGCTAGAACTGCATATCAGTGCATTAACTCGGTCTTGGCTTTGTATTTACTGAAAATAGTATGCTTTTCATGTTCAGAGGTATCTTTCCTCCTTCGTTTATGTCAAGTGTCTCTTGAAATGCAGAATTCTTCACAACCTGGTAGTAGGGGCCTTTTGATTACCTCAAATAGTGAAAGTCATGGAATTAATGTTTAATCTTTCCCTTTGGTGATCCTGAAGGACTGTTTATGTCTGGATGCAAAAACAGTGTTCAGATGCAAAACCCATCAACAGCAGCGTAATTGTGAATGATTTGGTAACAGGCAGTGAAGGACTGGAGGACGAACTAAGTCACTTCTTGTATACCTTTTGCAATATTTCCAAGGCAAAACTGAAGGCACTGCTAGGCAAAACTGTAGTGGGGTTAAACCTGTGGTATACCTAAACAGTTTGTGTTGTGTTAGACCTCAATTAATGCCCATTTCTTAAAAAAATAAAAAAAGTGCTATCTTTTTCTCCTTCAGGTATTTACATGATTACCTCTTCCTTTTCTGACAGACAACATTCCTAACGCTGTCTGGATCTGGGACATTCAAAAGCTGAAACTGTTTGTAGTCTTAGAGCAGATGTGCGCGATCCAATCTTTCCAGTGGGATCCACGACAACCTCGACTCGCTCTGTGTACAGGAAACAGCAAAGTCTACTTATGGTCCCCGGCTGGCTGTGTGTCAGTGCAGGTTCCAGTGGAAGGTAAGGCTGCCTGCAATATCTTCCACAAGCCATCAGCTGCTTCTTCACAAAACCATTTTTTTTCCTCTTCTAAACCGGTCCAGGCATTATCATATAAGTGGCTCCAATGTGTTCCTGGAGCTTTTTAAAACCAGGTATTTCTGTCCTCAGAAGGAGGAGTTCATAACTCGACATAGCAAACATGACAAAATATATCAAGGACAGAGCACGGGGACTAACAATGATTTAATTGTTGCTTTAATTGTATGGTATGTTGAATTCTTTCTCAAGATTTATATTCATATCAGTTTGTTTACCTAGAAACTGTAACTGCGCAGAATGCCAAGCGCCAAAATAAAGACTCTGAAATGCCTTTAATGGTTTTGGGTATTCTGAAAACAACTAAACTACAACAAAACACTAATGGGGAAAAATGTGCATGGTAAATCTGATGTGTGAAAGAACACATGTGAACCTGATCCCTAAGCCAGCCTGCGTGATGAGAAGTTTTATGACTGGCAGTAAGTGATATGAGACCATTAGCTAGATCACGTAAATGTCTTTCTGCATATTAAACAGAAAAAAAAATCACAAAGATTCAGCTCTTTCAGCCCTACACAAGGAGTGGCAATATCACCGGGGTATGCAGCGCCGCAGATCTTGAGGCATCTGTTTGCATTGGAATGACGAGTCCACAAAATCTACGTGTGATTCTCTTTGTTCTCCAAAGTAACTGTAGGTGTGGGGGCAAGAGTCAGTAGCGCAGCTCATCTGCCTGCTGTACTGGAGAACAGATTGACTCTACTGCAGCAGTAACAAAACCCAACACCCTGTTAAGGCTTCCAGGGTGGGGAAGGTATTTTCCCAATGTGTGTGCCTGACTCCCTTTTCCTAGGGGAAGAGGATGGACTGTCGGCTTCTCACTGACATGCTCTGATCTGTTTCTGCAGGTGACTTCCAGATCATGTCTCTCTCCTGGCACTCTAGTGGAGACTCCATGGCGCTTCTGAGTAAGGACAACTTCTGTCTGTGTTACTTAGAAAGAGAAGAGGTAAAATAACACTCATTTGCACTACAACTGCTCACAAGTTTGAAGAAGAGTGAGGAAAGGGGTCAAACCCCGGTGCCCAATCTGAAGGTTTTGTATTTATAAATTATTTATTTGAAGGAGCGTACCCAAACTCCAATGTGTAAAGTACTGTGATTGCATTTGAACGAAGTGATGTAGCAACTAAAGCGTGGAGAAGGAAGTCTGGATTTCGAGATGACTCTAGTACTGATGTAGTTGAACTTTCTCTTGAACTTTGTCAACTATGAAACCCTATTTTCTAAAATGGTAACTGTGTGTATATAATGTATAGCTATTATTTCAATTTTATAATTTCCAATAAATACTTTGATAGTTGTAACCTTGGTACGACTCTCACTATAAACCTGCACTTCTCCATTTGAAAGTCTGTTTCTATATTATCAGTGATGTGATTATGTAGCTATTTATCCCAGCATGAGGAAACGGTTATTTGGCGTACAGCTTACAGCTAGTCTTGCAAGACAACAGATTTTTCTGGTGTATCAGAAACAAATATTGTAGCAGAAGTAGATACATCAGTAAGACACTTTCTAGCAAATCAATTGCTGTTAAAGCAAAACAAGATCTTTGTTCAGAGAGCAAATTAAGTAATCTGTAATAATCTTGCTTTTCTAGACTAAGACATTAGCAGGTGACAGTAATTGTGCCTGACCCACCATAGATTTATTGTGCTGAATCTACAAGAAGGCTCATAACTGATACTTTAGAATGCTTTATTACAGGCAAGGGAAACGGGAGCTTTTGACCAACTATCTAGTGCCGAATTGGAGCGGACGGTTCAGCAGGGAAAGAGCAGTTGGGCTATCCTTTGTCTTTAACCTGGGTGGCCGGCCACTGGATTCTTCAGAGGAAGGGAGCCCCTTGTTTAGGAATTTACTGGATGTTTTTTTCTTTCACTACTTAATTTCACAGCCTCAGTCTCCACAGAATGAAGGGGGAGGAACAAATCAAGGTGAAATTTAACTTCACTGCAGGATTCATGAAAATCAAATAGCTATCTTATAAAACGCATTGAGAGGGGCATGCAACTTGTTGCATTCCATCAGGACTTCAGCTTTACATAAGTTTCGGTTGTTAGAGGGGGTGTTTTTACAAAAGCTAATGAACATGTAGTCAGCCATATGCTTCGGTTTACAAAGTAATAGTTCATGTATGCTGCTTCTGTTAGGTCTGCTCAGTATGGCTTTAACGCTATTTGTTGACTCTGTTTAGCTAAAGAACGACTGAGGCAGCTTTCAAAATTCTTAATTTTAATCAAAATGCTAAGATTACAGTGGTTGTGACCACTTTAAACAACACAAATGGATCCCAAGCACACTGTGTGATTTGACACCGTGTATAGGGACAACTGTAATACGGCATGAACATTCTACTGTAGCTTGGGTTTTTTTGTGTGGAATGTTTGTGGCAGATGCCCCATCGCGCTTAACTGACAGTGAAGAACATCTAGTTAGAAATGGAGAATACTGCTGCTCACTAGCCCTGTCTAAGAACCAGTAAGAACTATAAATTAGATACAAAATACAAGAATGACACTGCCTTGTGTCTGCTTGAGATGAATCTGACCTGGCCATAACAACCAGGGCCTCCTGCGAGCTGTTAGTTCTACAACCACCCCCTTTCATTCCTCTAACTTCTTTGCTTTCACTACTGAGTATTCTGCCATGTGGCGTGCTCTCCCCAGGAGCCCCATATCAAACTTGATAGATTGAAAAGATTAAATGCAATGAATTTTAAAATCCAATTTTGCCTCTTGTCAGGCATAGCCACATTTGGCCTTACTGTCGATGAAGGACATCGATCCCAGGTAGGCCTCGATCAGAAAAGGATGCTCTAGCAATGTCCTTCCTGGCAAGGGCCACTCCTTGTGGGCTTTCTTCACGGCTTGAATTAGCTGAGGTTTAAAGTTTTCCAACTGAAAGAAAAAATACACCTTGATGTTTTTCCATTGTTTTAAAAATTGTTAGGCAAATGGCTGCTGATGTTGACTTGTAAAGGATTAATGCTAAAGCTGTAGTTGTCGTAGATCTCGCATGCCGTGATCTTTATATTCTTTCACAGAATTTTACATTCTGCAGTTAAACCTTAAGGATAGAGCTAATTTCATACCAGGACCCTATTTATGTGTAGCTTAAACACATGGGCTAGATGTGTAAAGATTTGTCAGTGACTGTTGTTTATTTCTGACTGTAGTTCTCCTGCCCTCATCATTGATGTGTTGAACTTAAATTGCCATAGTGTTCTACTTTCAAGGAAACCTTCAGAGGAAAGCAACTACTGCAAGAAAAACTGAGAACCGCCTCAATGAAGGTTTACAGTTAGCAATTAGACTAGTTGTTTAATTAGCTGGCAGTCCTAGATGAAAAGTCGGGCGTTGGCCTGTCAGGTGAGCAAGGGTAGGAATAGCACCAAGACTCGCTTTCTTTTGGGTTTTACGGGACTCTGCACTTTCGGAAGCTTCAGCTTCCTTCTTGTATAAACCATTTATAGGTAGCTGGCAAAAACTGACAGTCTTGCCGCCCTGCAAGTCAAAATTTGGAGAATGGGGAAATGTAGCGTACAGCTGTAAGTTCTGTGTCTTTGATTTAACTGCTATATCTTTTAAAAATAATCTAAGCTGTATCCAGCCTAGGAGATCAACAAGCCATCTAGAATAGGAGAGGTGACATCCTTACTAGGCAAAGGGATGCAATCTTCTCATCAGTGCCTGCCGTTGGATGTTTGGTGAAGGTGACGTACGGGATGTTTGTGGACCACGGGTTCCATCTGTTGATGAAGGAGGCACCACTTTGCTCGTCCCACTGAATTCAAATGCTGATACCTTCTCGCCTAATATGGAAGACAGCAGAATTAAGATGGTAAGACTTCTGAGTCTTTGAGGCAAGTTTAATTAGCAATGTACTGTCTGAAAAAGACCTACTTAAAAATGGAAGCTGAAACTTAAGTTTGATAGTAATTTTTTCCTCTAGAACAGGAAAACTCAGTCCCTGAAATATGCAAAGGTACCTTATCAGCTGAGTGCAAAAAGGTGAAGCTCACTAGACCATGTAGGGCACAATGCCCGAACCATATTGCCTGTGATAGCTCCCATTCACGTATGACCTGACACTTACACACGGCTTTCTAGTAATGCCAAGATGGTGCTACTACTCACTGTGTTGCAGAGTGGCGATGAACTTCTGCTCCCAGATCTATTCATCTTATCTGGAAAGTCCTTGAGCAACTTGCTTTTAACATAACTACTCACTGTCCCAGCAAAACAGCAGCTACCCTGAGGTGGTCTGATGAAGCTTCAGTGGTTGTTTACCAAGTCACAGGAGCAAAAGGAAGAATTCTCCAACTTGTCCAGTGGTCAGTAAAAAGGTTGACAGCTCCAGCTATTTACAATAACAATTCAAGGATTACAATAGCATTACAGCATGACCATGGCAGCTTACGTGATCAGAGACTTAGGTGGGAACTCAAACTCTCCCACAGAGATGGTATCCACTGCGGCGAGGGCTATCTTCGCCACATGCTGGCACTGCAGGCTGATGAAGTTGTATTTGCAGATCAGGAGGGACCGATCTGTGGTAAGAATGTGATGCTCCTTCTCTATGTTCCAGGGATCAGTTCTGGTGAGATAACACGACTGAGTGAGCTTCAGCAGTTTTGATTAATGGCTAGAAACACCTAACAGCTTGACTGATACAAAAGTTGATTTCTTCTAATTTGATGAATAAAAGATTCTACCTTTCTCTGAGTGTTTTGCCACACTATGTTGTTGAACCATCACAGGTATAACACTGTTTCATCCTTAGGGCAACCTATGAGCAGGTTATATTTTCACTCTGAGGGGAATGAGCTCAGCTTTTAAACTAGCACCTTTGAGATCTGCTACAGCTTATTCTTAGTGTTATGGATTTAAATGTCTTGCCTTACAAAAATTAAAAGTTGTCTGTTGTTTCCACAGGAATGCTGACGTCAAGCCGATGGGACCAAAGCTATCCTTGCTGTGTGGGGTGCTCATTTCCACCCACCGTGCACCTTTCTCTCTGCCTCTCCCTGCCAGTTCAGCTTGTGCTGCGGTGAAAGGACCGAAACCGCCTCTGCCTTCTGCTTGCCCGAAGGAGCTCTCGCAGCTTGCGAAACTGGCAAGGCGTCGCTCCGAAGAAGCAAATTGTCAGCCTCCATTTTGCTCATTGGTAATTACGGGGTTAACGATCTGTAACCCGCTGCACAGGGAGGGCGTTTGATGAAGTAGTTTATTAAAGCTATGTTAGTGGTTTTAGTGTGCAAGTGAATTCTGAATTGTGCTGGATTTTGTAACGAGTTAATTTACAAGCTTTCATCTACACCCTCAGTAGGTTAGATTATACAGCTGCCTGAAGGCTTCCATGTCCATTTTGCAAGTGTTAATACTTACAGAGACTTTAACACAAAAGCTACAGCATCACGGCGGGGCTGGGCCGGGCTCTCGCTGCCTTCCAAGGCGGTGTGGTACGGTGCGGTACGCTGGGCTGCTGAGCCCACCCTCTCCCTGCCCCGTACCCAGGGCCAGCCAGGTGGCAGGGTGCCCAGCTGCCGCGCGGGCACGCGTGGTCTTACCTGCACGGTGCAGAGTTGGTACCTGTGCAAAATCCTGGGGGGCAGGCCACGTGTGACCCCCCCAAATGCAGGATCCGCACTGGTGCTCCTGCCTGCAAGGGAAGGAGCCCCGCGGCTTGCAGCTGTGCATCCCTCTTTGCGTTTCTTGGAGCCTGTGGCAGCGGCCTGTGCCATCACAGTTGCACAGCCAGTGCTGTACAAGGCCTGCCTGCTCTCTGCCGCCGTTTCCTGGGCCGAGGAAGGTGCGTATACGCTGCATAGTATATATGCAGGAAGCCCAGGGCTTAGCCAAAATGACCGTGCTGCTCTGCTTGGGGGTGCTGTGGAGGCAGATTCTGATATACCCATGAAGCAATGAGATTTTTGGATCTACAGGGGGTTTTCTGTGGATCTGGTCAGAGCTACTGTGAAGCGAATCTTGGTCAGATGTTCAAATTCCTTAAATCCCATCTTGTCCAAATTTCCAGGTGTGATGTGGCAGATGAAGCACAGGGAGATGGAGCAGAGCAGGACTAGGGATGGAACTGCGAGTTCAAGTCCTAAAGGCCGTGCCATGTTCAGCGTACCTCACAGCAAAGATTAAATAATGCCAGGGAATGAACGGCAAGTTCATATTTATATTTCCGTGGTCTGTGGCTTCAGCGCAGATATTGTCTGTGTTTGCTCTGGACTGGGGGGACTGGTGCCATGGTGCCTTGCTGTGCCTGGAGGTTTCACCTGGGCATCTCAGAAGTCTAGGTACCGCATACCCAGCACTGTGTTTGCCAAAGCTGGACCTAAATGGAGGATCAGCTAAGCGTAAGGAAAGCTTTGGGCAGCAGTGGTAAGTTAGCATTGAAAGACTAACTGGGAGCAGTCTTAAGGTTTCCTGCTGTAAGGAACATTCTAACTGGAAAACGGAGGCCGGAATTTATTGTATCCTGGAGCTCTCCCCGTCATTATAAAACATCTTTATGTTGTTGTCTTTCTGCTCTAGGAAGAAGGAAAGATGTTGTCTTCCTATCTGTTAGGCTTGGCAGATGCTTTATGTCTAAGTGGAGACTTTAGCCCCTCTTCCCCGCTCTTTTTCTCTGACCTAAATGATTTATGCAGCTGCTGTGACTTTGGAAGTGTTAGGGTGTAAAAAGCAGCTGCCCTTGCTTCTTCCAAGAGCTACCAACTTTTGGGCTTCTTGGTGACATTAGTCTTGCCGTAAAGGTTGTCTTTCAGTGGCAAAATTATGTGCATGGCGTGAGCACTGGAACTACCCAAACCTCCTGATCCTGCTTCTCTTGCTGAAATCTGTGTTTGCCAAAGGTTGGGTCTGCCCAGCGCAGCGGAGCAGCACCCAGATGCTGCTTTGATTCCTCCTGGCCCTTGGTGAGGGAATCTCAGTGCAGCATCCCTGCTCCACTCTCTTCATCCCCATCCTACTGCATCGGCCACCGTGCGCCCGTCCTTCCTGGAAGGCAGGCAGGAGATGGCTCGGCCCTCACTGTTGCTGCCAAGCCTGGCAAGAAGATCTGGTGATACTCATGGCAGCTCTTTGGAGGAGGAAACTCGGCAGCGAGCCATCGCACAATCAGGCTTGGGCACTTCTCTCTGTTTTCTCATTTCGCAGGGGCCAGCAGACCGTCACCCAGCTTCAGCAAAATCCTTACGATTTTTTTTTGTGCTGTTTCCCTACGTAGTAGGGAGATTGGAGGGAAAACTAGCAGTTTAATCTCGTTGCCCAGCTCCCTCTCTGCCCAGTGTATCCCCCCGCCACCATGGGGACTGGCTGTTAAGAGCAGCCGAGTGCAGGTCAGATGTCTGTTGTACATGCACAGCAGAATTTCCTGGGGATGCGATCAATTTGGTTATCTGTTAGAGCGCATAGGAAAGATTAAGTCTCTGCGGGGTATTTTTAGAGCTGCTGGGAAAGGGATTTTGGGTGGTGTGTGCAGAGTTGGCCTTGGGTAGTGCAAAAGAGCTGTCTTTTGAGAAACAAACCCGAAGCATTTCTGCTACTGTTCTGCAGGGTTTCCCCCCTCCTCTTGGGGCTGGACACAGCTGGTGGGAGGGATTTCTGGCTGTCAGCAAGAAAAGAAACGAGAGAGCATGTGAGGGAAAGGAGCTAGACCTGAGAAAGGCAGGAGGAAAGTTTTGTCACTCCTCTGAAATGCGGGGAAGCCGCTTTTTGTGTGCGTGTGCAAGAGTTACTTGATGCCGCCTGCGGAGGAAGGTGGGGAGCTGTAGCAGGGGGACGGCCCCAGCTGCGCAGCTGGAGTAAGGATCGCTCTGCCGGCTTTTGGAAAAGCCCTCCGGGAGGTGGACGTCGCGGTGTGCAGGAGAGCACTCCTCCTCCTCCCTTCCCTTGCCGAGTGCCGATTTTTGTATTGCTTTGCGAAGCGGGTTGTGGCTCCAGATCAGCTAAACCCACGTGGGGCTTCGTTGCTGGACAGAAGCCGGGTCTCTTGAGCCACCAGGTCTCTGGGCTTTGTCGAGAAGCAAACGCCAGAAGGAAAAGTCGCTTCAGTGCCTTCTGCTACAAGCAAATGAGCATAAGAAGCCAGGGTTGGTTTTGGGAACAACCCAGTGACAGTCTGCGCCCTGATCGTTTCTGTGGACTGAAGAAACTCACTGAACTGAACCCAGGTGGGGAGGAAGCATCCAGGAGCGACAGAGCCGCTCTCCTGGTGCCGGAATCCCCGTGTGTGCTGCTGGCACTGCCCTTTGCCAGAAAGAGAGCCACCGGCAAGTCAGGAACAGGAGGCAGCCAGGAGCGTCCTCCTTTGAGGTCGTGCTGGAGACGGCTGTGAGATTTTCTAGGCACCCACTGGAAGCACCCTGGGGGGAGAGGGGAGCTACTGCAATGGAGTTCCATGCAGTGGCACTCTCATTTGTCCTTGCGTTGCGAATGTCTTCTCTTGCTTCTGGGAACAAACTTCAGCCCCATATGTAAGTAGCGGGAGAAAAGAACTGGAGCATTTCTATAGGGCAGGGGACTGTAAAGCAGAGGCTAAACACAGTATTTTAAAATCGAGGATGAAGGGAGGAGCAGAGCGAGCGAAGGGGCGGGAGTGCTGGGCTGCGTTTCTTTATCTTGTACCAGACGTACATAAAGGTGAATAGGCATTGGAAAATCTGGATGGTCTTTGCTTGTAGGAGGCAACTCACCGTTTTTAACGGGACCGTCACCATCGTGCAAGCACAAGAGGTGATTGTTGTGTAAATAGGCTGACCTTTCTTCACAGACCCGCTGTTTTTATTGCGCTTCATGTATCTCTTGCTGCATGTTTCTGTTCCCCTCTTGCTGTTACTCTAGCAGCGTGGAGTCTGTTCTTTTTAATTAAATTTTACTGTTACAGTTTGGTGTTAATCATTTGGCTTCTTTGGAAAACTTCCTTGCAAATTTGGTCTCCTGCCAGAAGATGATCTCTCGATGCGGGGGGGTTGCTCTAATTCTTGTCATGAACGAGCCCAGTGTCGCATGGTGTGCTAACTCCAAGCTCCTCTCCCTGATGTTTTTAACTTTTTCATTGAAAACGGGTCCTTTTCAGCAGATAAAGGTTTTGCAAGAAGACGCCTTTTCTCCCTCTGTCAGGGATTCTGTGCTCCTGCCCTGACAGTTACTTTTAGGACTACTTGGATGAGACACTGGAGATGAGATGTGTGCCGAAGTGTCGGAGAAGAGCGAACACCAGCGCCTGAGAAGTGCCGTCGCTTTCCAGATGGTGTTGCCGCCGGTGCCCGCCTCACACACAACCACTGTTGGGGGCACACAAGAACCTTTCTTCGCTGTAATAAATGACACCAAAACGCTGCTGCTGCCGCCAACCTTGTTCTCGTGGTTCCTTTCAGTTCTGTATTTGGATGTGGCAGGTGAGGTGCCCACAGGCTAATGGCAGAGGAGGTCCAGGGGGTAGGGAAGTACCACCACCCCCTGCATCAGCTCGCAGCTCTCTGTGGACGGAGATGCTCATGACAGAAACCAGCTTCTCTGGCAGCCGCCGTTAGCGCGGGGGACTGTTGTGCTGGTGAAGTGATGTGTGCGGAGCTTGGCAAGCCGAACAGCTCGGCAGTGGCCACATGTGGGGATGAGGAGAGAAGATTTAGAGCTAAGCTAGAGGGGGGAGGAAACATGCCATTAACCCCAAAGGCATTGCCAGGCTTGCTGTAACGGCGGTGTCACTGAACATCCTGGAGCAGCCAGATGCCAGCTGCAAGCTCTGTGCTTCACCACGTCCAAATTATTTAGGTTAACTTCTTTTACAGAAAGTATTTTTGTGAAAACTCCCGGTCCCTTTTGAAGAATTGGAAGCAACAGAAGCAGTGCCAAATAATGAACAGCTCATAGCTTATTAAGTCGGGGACAAATGTGTCCCTCCTCATTCTTAGTTAAAACTACTGACTCCTATTTGGTGAAAGAAGAAAGTTGGGATGAGGAAAGAAATAGAGTGCAAATGGTATTTTCCTTACTTTTCTTGCTCACTGAATGATACTTATGCAGTTTATTTATTAGAATTAGTCTTGCAGGCCTTAGCTCTGCATGAGCAAACAGAATTCTGATTTAAAGCAGTATTAATAAAATGGTGTATCGTTTCTAGTGGCAGAATAATTCCCCCCCCCTCCCCCCCGATGCAGATGCAGATATCGTTGGTGTTTGCAATGACAATAGTCAGAACAACAACCCCCTGGGTGCGAAGAAAGCATACATATTCTTCATTAACTGCGAGCGGACAGAAGGGACAAACAGACTTTATTGTGCTACCATATCGCGTAGGCTGCTACCTCTTTTCCGATCCATCCTCTCTGTTTTAAGGCTAAAAACTAGCCTTAACATATCAGTGGAAAAGTAATTGCTGCATTTTGCAAGTGGGCTGTAGAGCGTCCCGGGACCTGGAGGTATGAAATGTCAGCTGCTTCCCGGTCTCACTGAAGTTTGCTGTGTTGCGATGCTATAAAACTGTATTGCTTTAGATTTCTGTTGCTGTACCAGAGCCTCATCGCGGGCTCTGGGGCGCGGGACGGAGCCGGCTTCCCGTCTCTGCCACCGACTTGCGGCGGGGATTGCTCAACGTGTCCTCTCTCTGCGTGGCTGTTTTCCACCTATAAATACGTGTTTGCGACGTTCACCTTTTGGCTCTCCAACGCTTAAGTGATGTGCGAAGGCCTAATGACATGAGCAGTTCAGAAGCCATTATTGTACTGTACGTTTTGTTGATGCCAGTGCCACGGTGTTAACATGCTCTCTGGTTACAAGAGCATGAAATCTGAGAGGTTCTGGGGGAGGTGGACAGGCTGCGCTTGGCAACTGCTTGTGGCTGGACGACTTGGCAGTCTGCTTTTCCCTGCACTGATTCAATTAAATGAGGAGGCAAATACCGTGTATTGCATGAGATCTTTTTACTCTTTCGGTAAGGAGATGGAGTTGCCCGTAGCTGGCGCCTGTTTAAGGGGTGGAAGCGCTGCGCTCCTCTCTCGGCAGCGTGCAGACCCCCTTACACCTCTGTTTCTCTCTGCCAGGCCAAACATCTGCGCGGAGCAGGAGCTGGCGATTGTGGGGCACCGGCAGCCGTGCGTCCAGGCCTTCACCCGCGCCGTCAAGGTGTGGAAGCAGGACTGCGGGGGACGGCGGTGGTGCATGGGCTATGAGCGGAGGTATGGGTTCTTCCTTCAAGCTTGGTTTGCTCCTTGCGGGATGAAAATTGATTCCTTCTCACCAGCAGCCGCGGGGAAGCGAGCTTGTCGCTTGCTCTGCGGCTGCAAAGGGGAGAACCTGTTGCACCGGCAGCGGCTGGGCACAGGAGCTGAGGGCTGGGAGCCGCCACGCGTGTGCCCATCCTGCTGCCCAGGCTGTGTTCTGATGCTGGAAACGGCCTCAGAAACTGCTCGGTAGCCTCCAAGGAGACTTGGTGACCGTGGCGGTGGCTCTCCTTGACCCCCTGCAGCTCTTTAGGGAGACAGGAGGAAGCACCCAGCACTTGGTACCTGGTCTTCAGTGGGTCTGGCACTAGGGTAGAAAAGCAGTTTCTTCAGCGGTTCCTTCCTTCCTTCACTCTTCTTTCCTGCGCAGCAGCCAAACGTCGGTGTGCCCAACCTCCTTCTGTACTCTGCCTGCGCTTCCGGCCTCGTTAGGCAGTCGCAAGCCTTTACAAAATAATAATGATAGTAGTGGTTTCAAAGAAGTGTCCTGGACTAGAGACAGCTTTTAAGTCCTGACTTTAGGAATTCCTCCTAACCTGTAATTGCCAGTAATTATCTTGGTGATGATATCTGTGTAGGGGTAATAAAGGAGGAAACAGAGTCTGTCTTTTTTGACTGTGTTTTAAGAGAGGACTTTGAAATGATAGGTGCCCTATCTGCTTCTACTTCAAAGGCTGGGTCCTCTTCAGACCCAGCTGTCCTTTTAGCTCTGTAATGTGTGTTTTTGACATTGTGAGCCGAGGAACTGAAATGAAAAAACTTCGGGTGTGCTTTGTTGTAAAAAATCAGGATAACCCAGTGCTAAAACCCTGTTCCTGATGAAAATAGGTGAAGCCCAGAGGTGCTGCGAGGGATTTCACCCAAGGAATTGTAAAAGCAAGGTCAATAAAAGGACTATCAGCAAAACTTCCCTCAGGCAAGATTTTGTCCCATACCCCCTCAGTCCAAACTTCTTTTGGGAGCTCACATTGCAGCAAGTTGATTCCAACAGGTGGAAGATCTCATGGAATCATTAAGGATCGAAAAGACCTCTAAGATCATCAAGTCCAACCGTCAACCCAACACCACCATGCCCACTAAACCATGTCCCGAAATCTCCTGCCAAGCTCCCTGGTGCGGAGCAATTGAGGGCAGTGGAGCATGCAGTTTCAGTGTTCACAGGGGTGCTACGCAGCCTGTCTGTCCCGCTGGAGCTGCTCCAGTTGGACCTGGCTCCAGTGGCGCGGGGCTCAGGAGGCATCTTAAGGGCTTCAGGGTCTGCTACACGCAGGGCTGGCCTGAAATTGGCCTCAGTGCCTTTGAGTTCGTGGATGCGACTAGGAAAATCCAGCATCTGCTCTTCCATTCCCCGGTGCACCGCTTAGTGCTGCTGCCTAGCCCGCCTGCCCGGCCAGGAGCTGCTCTCCGCAGGGGCTGAAGCGCAAGTCACTGGCGTGCAGGGTTCATAATCGTTAGCTCATTTCCTAAAGCTCCCAGGCACACTTGGCACGCTGTGGATGCTGCTATGGTCCCATCACTTTGCCTAAACTGTAAGTGCAGATTAGGGGAGGTGGGCAGAGGCGGGAGGGCGGGCAGGGGATGGGAGCAGCCGAGGGGGTGATTGCTGAGTTTGTGCATTCCAGACCCGGTAGCATTTGTTTTTTTAAGACTCGTATCTGCACCTAGAGCAGTGGATTGCAACATTTCCTAAAAATCAGAACCCACCTTGCTCTGCCCCCCGGGACAGGGATCCTGCCTGCTCAGAGAGCCAGCGTCCGCTCCTCGGCGGATGAACTGAGCAGCCTCTGGGCTGCGCTTCTCCTTGCTCCTGGTCAAGTGGTGTTTTTGCTGCTGGTTGTGTGTAACTTCCCCGAAGTAGATAACAACAGAAGGTAGCTTTGCTCAGCCCTTGGTAATGAAACCCGGAGCGATGACAGCGCTGTCCCGGAGGGGCTTGGAAGTGGATTTTCCAGCAGCGGGGCACGGCAGGATTTTGAAACCTGGGTTCCATTAGTTCTGGCTCCTTCAACATTTTCTGTGCCAGGGACTCTTTAAAAGGCAAAAGAAAACAGAAACCTTGAAGATAAAGTATCTCCTGTGCGGTTCTTTCCAGTCTGTGGCATCCAGATATCCACAGGCAACGGAGGCTGTCCAAATATTTGCATCTCCTTGAGAACCCACTTGGGCTGACTCAGGGGTCTGAAGCACCCGATAGAGCCCACCCAGACTCGTGGAGATGAGGTTGTTCCGGGTGCTGTTGGGGGCAGAAACGAGCCTGGGATTAGCCCCAAGCTCTCCTACGCTACTGTTTCTTGGAATACCTTTTCCTCCTTGTTTCTGAGCTTAGGCAGGGCAGGTGGAAGCGGCGCATGCTGCCACGCAGCTCTTCTCGTTTCGGACGGAAAGGATGGTGTTTTCCAGAACGGCCCATGTGGCAACGCTTGTTGTGTTAGTACTACCTGGCACCCAGGTTGTGCTCCCCAATGCACCCTGCCGCCACGTTAAAGCCCTGGGTGATAGCTCTTGATACCAAGAGGACCCAGAGGTATCTGCGCCTGATTGCTAGCTGTTCCGGTGCCCCAGTGACTGTAAATTGCTTTCCCAGCTGCTTCTGGAACACCAGTGTTTATTTCCTCCATAATTTGTTAACAGCTCGCACAAAAAACCTGGTATGTGCTTTTATTTTTCTCAGCTGTGCTTCCATATGCTGGTTGGCACAGAAGAGTAGCTGAAGGTTTCCTTCACGGGGAATTAATGGCTCACCCTTATTTAGGGTTTTGTGTAGAAACATTCAGACAAAATCAAACAACTAGATGGAGTTAGGATAAATATTTTCAGTGGACATGTACAACGCATCTGCTGTGCCAACTATTTGTTGTTGTTTGTCTGATTTGCTTTGGTGGAACAGTTTCATGTTCTGCCAAAGGACCTTTTCAGAAATCGGCTTTAGAAGTTTTATCTGTGTTTCGATTTTCACATACACAAGGCACCAAATTTCTGGGAAAAAAACGTCCCTTTTATTTGTTTATTCCTCAGATCAATCCCTGCTTTAGTACCCCAACTCCCACCCTGGAAGTAACTCGTAGGACTGGTTAAAGGGACCTTCAGCTTCGGCCTGAGCGCAGCATCCCCTGCCAAGCCTGCGCCCGCCCTGCCGCACAGTGGGGCTGCGGCCACGGCTTCGGGAGAGGCTACTGCGCTGTTGCGTCCCGGGACTGTGCCAGGCTGGAGAGGGCTTCTACCTTTTTCTGGAAGACGGGAGGGATGCAGTCACGCTGTGGTGTGGCAGGTCCAGTGCCAGCTGCAGTGCTGGCTGCAGCACCGGGCTCGTCGCTGCGGAGTTGAGGGTTATCGCAGGCGCAGCGGAGGAGGAACCAAGGAGGCGAAAGCCCTTTCCATCAGGGAGTCGGTTCTGCCAGTCTTAATCCGTAGAAGCCTTGCTAATTTAAAACACAACCGCAGAGAACTTTTTGAGTGGCTTGATGTTCCCATCAGGATTCTGATGATTTTTTGGTTCACCAACCCCTTGAGGCGCCTGCTCACGCTCACTAAAGCTGGACTGAAATTGCTCTTCTTTTTTGAGAACTGTTGAGTGTAAAATTTACATTTCCTTTGTTGACAAGGAGTTTAAGAGAGGAGCTCAGAGCTGTGAAATGGTTTAGGAAAGGAGGCAAGAGCCAGAGGACCTGGACGCTCCAGTCTCTCCTCTCCCTGATTAAAGTAAATGCAAAAGTATTTTCTTAGCATCAGCGATTGTTGGTAGTCCAGGTGGGAAAAAATGTCAGCACATTTGAAAATCAAATTTCTCATTTTCTTTACATCCACAGTTAGAGTTATAACTTCTTTCGAGTTTCCTTGTTCTGCAGGAATTAACGAGGTGGTATCTTGTTTTGTTGTGTTTCAGAACAGCGTATTACACGGGCTACAAGCAGGTCTACAAGGTGAGACACCAGACTGCATACAGGTGCTGCCCGGGGTGGTCCCAGCGTGGAGGCGATGCCGGCTGTCTCTACTGTAAGTATCGCGCTGTTCGAATGTGAGTCTTCATTAGCTGCTGTCAGTATTGTTTTTTTGATGAGGGTGCTCATTTCAAGTCCTGTGCCTGCAGTAAAAGCTATGAAAAAGTCTTTAAAAATAACCGGTCTTTTTTCTCATTTCCTTCTGGGGTTTTTTGTTTTTATTTATTTTAACTGTGTGTCAGAAGGATTTTTCTCTGGCTTCCCAGGAAGCGCTTGTGTTGCTTTCCAGTTTTGGAGAAGTTCCGTATCGCAGCATGAAGGGGTTTTCAGTCACATTCATTTCTCCAGTTGCCAGATGCTACTAAACATTTAAAATCAAGCCCAAACTGGTGTTTCAAAGGGTGCCATCAGCAGAGGCTCTGGAAAGCTGGAATCCAAGCCCTGAGTGGACTTTTCATGATAAAAGCCGTGTGACTGGGCGTGCTGGCAGCGGCTAATTTGCCAGCTAGTTGGTGTTACTTGGCGTTTGCAAGAGCTGCCTCCTTGGAAGAGGCAGATGTTGACGAATTGCGCTCAGGCTGAGAAACTGGGCTTCGGTGCTGTGGTCCAGAAGGCAGTGAATTTTGGCTGGCGGCATGTGGTCATTGGTTGGAGCATGCTCTCTGGCCGTCCCCCGCTCCTCTCACCCCGAACCGTGGCCGAGAGCGTGATTTGTTCATCAACTTACTTGTAAAGGGATGCGGCTCCTTAACTGCTTTGGAAAGGTGTGTGTGGCAGGTACGAGATCTGTTCTTTTTAGGGCTTGCTGAGCTTGAGGTACCCCTGCCAGAGGTTAGAGATCTCCACTGTCCTTTGTTTGCTCCCTCCTTTAGCATTCGGGTTCAGGACTGGTGGGATCCAGCAAGGGATGTCGCAGCATCAGCCTCAGTGGCAACAGCAAATGCCAGCATGGGTGAAGTGATGGCACTTGTCAGGTCTGAAGTGGAGACCCAGAACCTGAGACTTTTGGATTCTGTGGCTCCTCTTTTGTGTTTGCTCTAGTGTCATTCTCTGCAGAACAGGCATGGAAGTATCCCCTTCCTAGCTGTGTGGGGAAGCTGCAGTATGCATTCAGGTTTGCACCTGAATCAGGCTAGGGGTAGGCAAACATTAGTATATGAGATAATTTTATGCTATTATTGCAGAGGACAGAGGCAGCGTTATCCTCCTGAGCCCCATATTCCCGCCTTCCCCTCCAGGCCCCACCGCTTGACATGGGAAGCAGGTGCTGGGTAGCTCCCGGCTCCTTCCCCTAAACACTGTGGCCACATCCAGCTGGGGGAATATTTAACTTTAAACTTTGCTTTTGAGATGTTGAGAGCAAAGTCAAGTCTTCTCTTGAATCAAACAAAGGTTTATCTGAGCATACATGTAGAAATAAATGTTGCCATCAAGGCAGAATCGCACACGCTCCTGTGATATGTTATTAATTCTCTGCCGAGTTGCGTAACGGAGCTCTCACCTTTTCTGAATTAGACTTTGGAGGTGCGCTCCTACCCTCGCCACAGAAAAGCAGCTTTCATTTTAAATAATAGGCAGGCGAGCCACCAAAGCATTTGGGACCTGACATCAAGGGAATGAAAGCTGGCCGTGTCCAACTCCACTGTAAAGGCAATTTTGATAGTAATGGACCTACAATATAGGAAAATGTCTCCCGCAGCTAGTCGGCTTTTGTTCTGTAAAGAGGCTGCCTATACCTTCCACATGCTTTGATGCTTGCAGCAAAGGTTTTAAAAAAAAAAAAAAAAAAAAAAAAAAAGTGTGTCTAGCAACCAATCTTTATTCTTCCTATTGAAAAGCCTACAACACAGGAGAGCAACCCCACTGTGCTGGAGGAAACTCCACGGATGCCTAATGACCCACTGTCGGCGAGCAGATAATAACCTCAGATGAACTCAGAAAAGTGCGTTCTGTAATGATTTTTCCCTCTGAGGAAGTGAGTAATTCCATCCAGGAAAGAAGCAGAGAAAAGGAAATAAAGCCGCTCAGGGCACGCTCCGAACTCGTCATCCTCATTGTCGGGGCCAGCACTCAAAGGCTGGGCAATGGTCTTCGAGTTGGTCTGGAATCAAAAAGAGAGGGAGGTCCAGCTCTTTTGGAGATGACGTACTCTGACTCTCCCTATTAATGTCAAACTTGCTGCTGATGTGACGGTCAAGACATTGGAGTTTATTTTCTTGTCACACATACGTCGGTGGTTCCTGTTGCGCTCTCTTAAATGGGTCTTGTTGACATGTTTTCTGTGTATTATTCCCAAGAGTAGGAAAGCGAGTAGATGTTTTGCAGCTGGAGCAGAAGCTGAAGAGCAGGTTACAAAGTCCTTGCTTTTCCCTTGTTTCCGTTAACCTCCATATTTCAAGGTGAGAATGAGGGTGACATGATCAGTTAAATGGTGTTTTAGCAGGAAGGACGTGCAGGTGCAAATCGAGCCATGGCACAGCACCAGTTAACTGCAGATCCACTCCCACCTTCTTTCTTTATTTCGATATTTAAGTCTTTTTAACACTCTAGTGATGCTGAGAATATAAATGTTCCACCTTCCATATTACACGTTCACCGGGAGACGTGTGTGTTTCCAAAGTGTGGGGCTTTGCCGTTCTGATCTGGTTGAATACTATTCATTTTAAAACAGGGACCGTGCCGTAACCTAAGGTTTCTCAGAGTGGAGAAGCGGGTATTCATACACCTTGAGTGCAACTGGCACATCAGGAAGCTTGTCCCTGAGAGCAGCAGCAGACTAGCCACCTGGCTAGTGGCCGCAGTGCGGCCAGGGGACTCCCGCTCCCTGTTTCTGGGCCCCCATGCAGCAGCTGGATGAGCAGGCTGGACCGAGGCAAACGGGACAGCTCGGCCCAGCGTCTGTGGGATGGCTGGTACCCTGAGCCGGGAGTGTCTGCTGCGATCCGTGGACTGTCCTGGGCAGCCCTTCTGGTTTCTGTGTAACTACATCCTCTGCCCTGAGGAGCTCCCAGCTTTTGGTTTGCAGGGGTGTGATGACTTTTCCTGCTGGTGGCCCGCACCTTAGTATGAGCATGTTCTTCTGGACCAGAAGAGGGTGTAGGAAGGACTGGCAGGGGAAATGAGTAAATATTAGTGGACTGCTGAGGCAGGGAAACACAGCCAGGGTGTTATATTTGTTAGAGGATTTTCTGTTTTGTATATAGCGCTCGCTTGTCAGCCTGCGTTCACTGGCGTAGCTCTGCTGAAGGCAATGAAGCTATGCCAAAACATGTCAACAGGATTTGCGGCCCTTCCTATCTGTCTTCAGAGATTGTTGATAGTGTTCCAGGAGCGCAAAGGTGGGGAAGGCCATCACTGTTGACAGCTTAATTAGAGCTGTTGGACACTGTGAGGTGGAATCGCTCCAGCAAGGACATCTGATCTTGCTTTCTCTTGAAGGCTGGCATCTCTTCACTGCCGTGCTCTCTTTGCTCCAGATGCTGGACTGTTCATTGCTTTTCCTTAAAAAACCCCAACACGTGTGATGTTTTATTAGGGGAAGTTGTCACTGCTGGTGACTTGTGTGTAGCTGGCCAAGGCCTGCTGCCTTCTTCTTGTTTGAACCTGGCGCACTGTCCGACACGTGACGGTAACGTTAAATAGTGTTATGAATGGGAGGTCCCAGCACTGCTGTCGGTCCCAGTTCAGCTGAGTTATTTGGGCTGTCAGTGCTGGCACTGGAAGAAGAGGAGAGCGCTGCCTAGAAGAAGAGAGCTTGCCCTGTTGCAGCCGCTGTGCCGAGCGTACTTGTTTGCCTAGGCTGGTGACTGTTTGCAGCAAAAGAAGGGGTGTGCTTCTTTTCCTGACATGCAGGTTTGTGTCTCTAAGCACTTACAGGTGAGAAAATGAGCTGCGAGGACAGCACTCAGTGACTCGGAGTGCGTGGACTCTGCTGGGAGCAAGTAGCTTGGAAAGAGATGGGAAATTTCTTTATAGGAATAACCTGTAAAACGGCGGAGCGGTCGAGTGGTCTGAAGACTAATGGCTTCACAGAGATCTCATGAGTCTCAAAGAATGTTCAATTCCTTTGTTCCTCTCCTACGGCACCCTTTGAAATGGTGAGCAAGGCTGCGCTTGCTCATAACACCCCCCGGAGCTGCCAGATCTCACCGTGTAGAGGCAGCTGCCCGGTTCCCTCGCAGCATGCCTGCTTTTTGTCCCGTCTCTCCTGCCGATAGGAGAAGCGTGAGGGCTTATTGCCTTTCCGTCGCACTCTGTCTTGGAGCATTCACCCGCTCAGTCCCTTTTGGGAAGGAAAAAGGTCAGAAGTGGAGACACCCTTTGCATGTTTGGCATTGCATCAGGTTCTTTCCCTGCCTGATTACCGACAGATTGACTTTCAGACTAAGCTTCTCAGTTTCAAGTGGCCTCTGAGATGCTACTTAAATTCCACATGTGTTCAAAAACACGGATAAAGCCCTTGCTGATTAGGACAAAGGGCCTCCATGTCTGGTAATCCCCGTGATCTCTACTTTCAGCTTGAGATGCTGAAAAGCCACGTCCCACCAAGTCCATAGCTCTTGGTCTGCGTGGAGGAGCTGGAGTTCAGCCGCAGACGTCATGTCTGTGTTCTTGGGCCAACCCCTGCCATGTTCAGAAATGACACCATGAGGCAGAAAGGCGCTGAGGAGAGCAGTAAGCGTGGAAGAGGCCGAGGTAATGTTCGTTTGGTGAGGAGATGGGAGGAAGTATCAGAGTGTGAGACACAATGCAAACCTCTCCGAGCATCCCCAAGGGCTGAGTAGAAAGCAGCTGAATTTTAATCGCCTCATTAAAAGAGAAAGTTTTATTAGTCGCAAATGGCCTATTAAAAGGCTCCAGAGTGAGCTACCCTGCACTGAACCACGTTTCTTCCTGCCAACTCTGCTTAGCTTTAGCATATCATCCGGCGAGCAGGGAAAGAGCACTCGGCAGGGCCCGCTGCAGTGGCCGCGCTCGGCTGCTGCGCTCGCTGCGCAGGCATGGCCGAGCCCGGCTCGCTGCATAACCCTGGGAGCCTGGCTGCGTGGGCCAGCGCACACAGGCACACAGGAGCCGGCTGCACCGGCCTCGGGGGAGCAGCTCCGTTATTTGCGATACAGGTTGGAAGGCTCAGCAGGAAATGTGTTCGGTTAACAATTTAATTTCCCTATTAGTCCGGCTTTCCTTTGTACGTCGCCTCTTGGCTCCTGGAGGCTCATTGTTTTGTCAGCTGAAAGGCTGCGGCTGAACTTCTGAACCTTTCGCCTGGGATCAAGCCTAGTACTGGTTAAACGCCTAACGTACGCTCCCCTGGGAGGCCTTCTTTGTCCAGGCAGAGATGGCCGTGTTGTACTTCGGTGAGCCCGTACGTTGTAGGAGAAATGCTGTTCTCCATCACTCTTCCTTTGTCTTTGACTTCCCAAGAATCCTGCCTGGCTAAATCCTCGCAAAAGCTATTGTCCACCCATTCAAACGGGAGGCGATGATGCCTTCTGTAATTCATCCTTTCTTCCCCGTTTCCCAGACCAGCGTCGTTACCCTTTTCCCAAATTTCCATTGCGTTAAATTACATCACTGGGAATGAGGAGCTAGTTTGCAGAGGGCTTGGAAGGCGCAGGGGAAGGAGGCCCGCAGGCCCCTCAGCCCCACTGGGCTGGGAAGTAGGTTATTACAATTTCCACTCTGCATGTGCCAGCCTGAAGCACAGAGCAGGGAATTGTCTGGGTTGTTCAGGAAATCTGTGGCGCAGCCAAGAACAACACCCGTGTCTTCTAATCCCCGATTCGTGTTGCCACAATTGCTTCTAATATTTTTCCATTGTTGTGCTTTGGGGCTGACTGAATGGGGGGCTGAGCACCGCTGGCAAATAGGGTGTCGCGCAGCCAGGCGGAGCTTTACGGGGACCCTGTCTGAAGTCTGGTTTTTAGGTGATGACGGTAAAGGATTCGGGGAAAACCAAGCCACCTTATTATGCAATTTGGCCACCTGGTCAATTCTGACTAGTAGGATTGAGGCCTGAAGGATCGGGAGAAAGCAGAAGACAGCCCTTCTCGTGAGACTGGAGCTAGCAAAAACTTGAGGCTGCAGCCCTAGAAAATCTCGTGCATACATGGATGTGGGAAGTTGCGTTGAAACGCTCGCTGCCGGGAGCTCCTTCCGCCTTGCCGCATGGGAGGACGCACGTGGGGAAGTGTTTGCCATCGCAGGCATCACACGGCGTGGCTCAGCCGAGTGGGGTGCTGGTGAAAGAGTTTCCCAACTTCCAGTGCTCTGCGCCAGCAGGCCAGCATGGGATTGATACAGGATTGCTGTGGTCCCCAGGGATCCATGGCTCGGAAAAGTGACTAAAACATTGGATGAGAAGAAAACGGGCTTTCTGAAACAACATTTCATCGCTGTTTTATTAATTTGGGTAGATGGGTATTTGGACTTCAATGCTGCCTTTGTATTACTGAATAATCTTTTTTTGGAGGGGGGACTTGAAAAATCATCAGGTCCTTAAAAGAGCCAACACTGGCGCTTAAGTTTTTCAGCTCTAGTGCATCTGAGGTGCAAAGTTTGGGGAGTTCAGGTATCGGTGAGAACAAGTCTTGGAACAGAGCTGACGTTAGCACTCGGGCTGGTGAGCTGGAGCTGGGTCAGCCGCAAGCGAGCTCTGGCCTCTGAGAGCCGTGCCGCAAACCAGGGCGCTCGGACAGCTGTGTTGTGAAGGAAGGGATAGAGCAAATGTCCCTGAGGTAGGTACAGAGCTTGGTCTAGTAAGAGTGCGTGTTTTAATAGCAAACATGCGAATTTGTAGCATGCCATGTTCATCTGAACCTTCACAAAACCTTCTTAAGCGCCTCAGACTAGGCGAAACGCGCTGTGTAAGATGGTATTTAGATTTAGCCCAGACGAGAAATTAGGAAGTCAGCTGTGTTTCTGTAGGAAAAAACAGAGCCAATATTTGGTATATGGAGGATTCAACGGTAGGAGGAGAATAGTGGGAAACCTCGTAATGCTGTTATTAGATTTCCGCATGGAGTAGGTTGTAACTGATTGCATTGTGGGAAGAGTGGTGTAAATACCTGGCAATATAGCGCCCAGGGGTTGGCCACCACCAGGGTTTGACCCAGCGATTTGACTTCAGGACATGGTTTAGTGGGCGTGGTGGTGTTAGGTCGATGGTTGGACTTGATGATCTTAAAGGTCTTTTCCAACCTTAATGATTCTGTGACTTTCACAAAGTGCCAATTTGTCTCTCTCCACAGTATCGTTGGGAGGCAGACTATTTCAGGCAGCTTCACGCGAGCTATCGATGAGCTTTGTGCGGCTGATGAAAGCTTTCAGCACTCAGGAGTTTTGAGGACATGAATCTGCCCTGCACTAACTGCATCCCCTGCGTTACTTAGCGGAGAGGAGGGTGGGGAGGGAAAAGGGACCTGCCTTTACTGCCCAGGCAATCATCCCCTTTGATTACAGGGGATGCTAGTACCGCAAACCACGACTCCCGTCCGTGCGACAGACCTGTAACTGGGAAGGAAGGATTTTTTCAGGCCTGGCAAGCTGACCCCCACAAGCTTCGCGTTTCTTTTGTGCAGGTAATACCTGCTCTTTCCCATCCCTGAATTTGTGTGTAGGGCTCCAAGTTCCAAATTACCTTTGCAAATGCGTTGGTAATGTTGCAAACATATCGACTCGTGTGCGCAAAATGTCGTGCCAACGTGCCCCAGAAACGCACACGCTTCCTTGCGCCGTTTTCATCTGTGATTCCCTCTTCTTCTGAATGCACGATTGGTGTTTTGGAGTAGGCACGGAATGTTTTGTGCCAAGTATTTGGAGCCATTTTTGAAGCCTGCACAGGGTGCCTTTCCTCCCCGGCTATAATGACACGAAATGAAATGTGTAATCACAGACCTGCTGCTTCTGTTACTAATTAGTTACAGCTTTAGGTGGAATGGGAAAAGAAACCGGCAGCTCCCGACTAGCAAAGAGGGGGGAGAAGTTACAGAGTGCGTGTGGAAACCTTAGTCCAGTGCGTGCCGTTCTGTTTGTTTTCAGGTGGTTCTGTATCGTCCGTAGGTTTGTAATTTAACCACAGGCTTTGTATGTTCGGTCGGTAACTGCAAAGGGGCCATTTCACCCCTGGCCTTGAGCAGGGTCCAGAGCTTTCTGCTTGGGGACTTCGCCACCGGCCCATGCCCAGGACCACGCGGTGTCCTCCACTCCGGCCGGTGCCACTGGGGTCTCCTGGGGGGCCGTGTTGAATGCACTTGAGTAGCTGACAGTTGGTTCCCAAGCTGGACCTCTCAGCTGTACCTGCTGTAGATGTATTTAATTCTCCAGCTTCTTCCTTAGGGCAGTCAGGATGTGCAGAACTGGCAACCTTGCAGCTTTCAAGAAGAAAAAATGGCTTTTCCGGGAGCTTTTATGTATTCATTCATTCATTCTTTCATTTACACTGTCCGCACTCATGAGCCCAGGTAACATTAATGCAGGGGATGCTGCTGTGTTGTTTTCCCACGTGATGTGAATTTAGCGTGAGGAGTTGCAGACACGGCATGAGAGCGGCCAGGAGCATGCGGGACTCCTCAGTCACAGAATCATAGAATCATTAGGGTTGGGAAAGACCTTTAAGATCATCAAGTCCAACTGTCAACCCAGCAGTAAACCATGTCCCAAAGTGCCACGGCCTGAAACGTCTCGGGCTTTTTCTTTACAGAGGGAAATCCTTGAAAACCTTCTTCACCCTGACTTCTAAATAGCCCGATTGTTTAAAAGTGTGACTGCTGAGGTTTCGAGGAGAGACCAGTTCTGATATTTTCCTGGAAGGTGCTTTTCTTGAGCATGAAGAAGTGCTGTATGGGTGTGTGCTGCATCAGCAAAGCCGGCTGCACCCAGCCGGGGCAGATCCTGACTGCGGGTCTGGAGTGGGGTCACTAACTGCTTGTGGTCGACTCGCACTAACCAGCAACCTCGCTACCCCCGTGCGTGCCTTGGGAGTGGAATAATGCCTACCTCTCCTAGCAGAAGGAAAAACTCCATGCTCATTTTCCCCCCCTTAGTGTTTCCACCAAAGCCAAATCTCATCTTTGCTTCAGCAGAGGAGGCTTGGCATCTTCCTGAGGATGCAGTATGGGTTAGCTGGTTGATGGTTCACTTATGCTGTTGGCAAGTGGTGTCAGTCAGCAACTGTGCAGGGCAGCAACCTGCTTCAGCTGGCACATGAGCCACAGTAAATTGTGGTGTAAGCTGCACTTGGCTCCATCAGCGTTTGTCTGCTCGCCGGCGTTCTGTGCTCTTTCTAGTAAATCTGCATTTCAGAGCCAGCAGGGTTTGGATTGCCAGGTCTGCCTTTTGTAATTTCAGCTACTTGAAATAATTAGGTTCTCCGGATCCATAAACTGGATTGATAGGACACGAGGGCCCCGAACGCAGGTGACCGTGACACAGTTGGCACTTGCAGCGCATTCCTTGCTGGGATGCATCAGCTGTAACACGTGGGTCCAGTTGCTGCTCTTGGCCCACGGTCCAGCCTGGGCTGAGCAGGATCTTGGGGTAGGCGAGTGGGAACTGCTGGACCAGGTACTGCCAGGGCATCTCTTGTGCCGTGAAGCTCTTTTTGCTACCTGCTTTGCCATGGCTTTTGTGAAATGTATTCCTACCCAATCCCATTGTTCTTGGATTTTGTTACCGTTTCTTCAATGCAAATGAACAGGGAAAGGGAAGGAGGAGGTGCAGGAAAAAGAAAGAAAAGATAAATTGGCCGGCCACACAGCGATGTCCAGACCAGCGAACAGGGAGAAAAATTCATTGTCTGAAACTTTAAATGGACTTAAAAGGGAAGATAGGCACTTGTTCTGCGTCCTTCTGCTTTGATGAAGCACGGCACACATGATGGCATCACTTGTCACCAATGTGTCTCCTCCTGGAGACGAGCATTTTCTAGTGGGAAATATAAAATATTGGCTGCATTTTGTGAGTTAGGAGAAATCTATGTTTCCCTGGAAAACATATCCTTGTTTGTAGTTTTATGCAGACGATTTGAAAAGGTGGATTTCAGAAGCCTAATTGAGCATTCTTGGTCTCTGTGTCCATTTTACACTTCACTGGGTGAGAATAGAGAAATGTGGCTGCTCAGGCTTACTTACAGTTTAGCTCTATTTCATCGGCTCATCCGTTCAGAAGGTGACGCGACGTTTGGGTAGCCAGCTCTCCAGGAGAGCTCAGCGGAGAGGTGGAAAGCTGCTTCTAGGGGCTTCTTCCTGAAAGATGCCTCCAATTTCCGAACAAATAACTTACTTTGTTGCCACAGGATCCGGTATGATTCTGCCCGAGTTGTTTCTCAGGCTATTTTACCCGCTTGTCGGCTGTAAAATGTTATTTCATCAAGAACCCTGCAGCTCCCCTGCGGCTCTGCTGGTGTTTTCCTGTTTTTTCACTCAGCCGCACTTTAAGAAGAGCCCTTAGATATTGCCTAAGGTGTTTTACCTTCCTACCCTAAATTTCAGGAGATTTTGTGCACTATCACATTGTCAACCGAAAAAGAGTTGCCTTTCAAGAACGGTTCGACGGTATATTTATAACTGTTCTGTTATACGCACGTGCGCTTCCCATCATGACCTCAGGACTTACTCTCTCCCTCCGCCTTGCAGCTGTCTGCAGTTACGGGGTTTGTTTCAACGGTGGAAATTGCATAGAGGGCTCTTCGCGGCTCTGCCATTGCCCCTCTGGTTTCCAAGGACCTCGCTGTCAGTACGGTAAGCAATCTTTTCAAAGTCTTCCTTTAATTTTGAGTCAGAAGTGAAGGGGATAAACAGCAAGGGATGCCCCGATTTTTTTTTTTTTTTTTTTTTTTAATCCTAGCCATTGTTTTATCTGCAAAACTCCAATAATCTGCCCTCTACTTTTTTTGGCCACTGTTTGTAGTGGTTGTGGAACTTGGATGTTTGGAAAGGAAATGCTTATCATGACTTGCTGTGAAACGCAGCTCCGCACTGTACAATAGCCTTTATTCCTGGCTGCCATCAGCAGAGGGATTTGCTGGAATCGGAGAAGGAAGCTGATTAAAGTCAGGTCAAACAAAGAAACCCTAGGGTCGTGGCCTGTGGAACGAAGCTGAGCCTGGGGGAGCGTGGCAATGGGCTGCCACATCAGAAGGGAAAATAGCTAAGCTCTGACTAGCTGGATCAGCTGCATCTTTGGCTAGGCTTTATTTTGGGGCTGCTAAGCTTTATTTCATTAACCTTTGTGCAATATACAAATTCTCTCTTGAAGGTTATTGAATTTCCTATGTTTGGCACTTCAGAGATGTTCTGATTTGGTAATGTGATAGTCTGTAGCAAACAACTGCTAAAAGCTGGAACAATTCTCTGTGGGCACGTACGGTAAGAGAAAATGTGCCTCATAGTGTTGTAGAGGGAGACGGCTGCCCTTTCTTCCCTCTAACTGCTCAGTCTGCAAGGTACAGGGCAGTAACAGTTACTCAAATCCTGGATTTGTAACAGCAAATTGAATAATAAGACTTTTGGTTGGTTTTTTTTAAACATAAGTAAGTGTATATCTCTTCCTTCAGACATGTGGTTCCTTGCTCTTTCGGAAACGGAGGTGAGTTTATGGATGTAGAGGAGTTGAGAGTGGACTAGTCCTTGGCGGAGCTGGTCTTTTCTCACTGAGAAGGGTTGGAAAGGAGCTGCTTCTGCAAAGCCTGAAACCCTCCAACCCCCAAGTAATCAGAACAGAGGGCAGAGAGGTGACCGCGTGAGTTAATCCGTTCAGGGGAACTCTTACCGCTGAGTTTTAAGAGGGCAGAGACGAGGTCTTGCCACTTCAGCTTGCGAGGAGGCACACAACCACTGGCTGTGTGGTGGAGCCGGGCTGCAGCTGCTGAGCCAGCCTGCTCTTGCGCATTTTTCTTGTTGCCTCTCTTTTAGGGAACTTTAATCGTTGTTAAGATGTCAGTTTAGAAGTGCTTCAAAGGCCCTTAAGTCACATCTAGATAATACCTTTAAAGAAAGAGAATTCTCTCTGTCAGATACAAACTGCCAAACCCTCCTTGATGCCGTTGGCTTTAGGCTCTATTCAGTCCTCACTGATGAGAGGTCTGGAGCACAAGTCTGATGAGGAGCAGCTGAGGCAACTGGGGTTGTTCAGTCTGGGGAAGAGGAGGCTGAGGGGAGCCCTCATCGCTCTCCACAACTACCTGAAAGGGGGTTGTGGTGAGGTGGGTGTTGATCTCTTCTCCCAAGTAACCAGTGGTAGGACAAGAGGAAATGGCCTCAAGTTGCGCCAGGGGAGGTTTAGATTGGATATTAGGAAAAATTTCTTTACTGAGAGAGTGATCAAGCATTGGCACAGGCTGCCCAGGGAGGTGGTGGAGTCACCATCCCTGGAAGTGTTCAAAAAATGTGTGGACGTGGCACTTCGGGACATGGTTGAGTGGGTGTGGTGGTGTTGGGTTGATGGTTGGACTTGATGATCTTGAAGGTCTTTTCCAGCCTTAATAATTCTGTGATTCTGTGATATGTTTCTAAAATAGTCACGCTGCAGATGCAGTAGGAGCCTGAGTCCACATGATTTCTCCCCCCAGTGACAGTCGCTTAGCGGCAGTTTAAACAGACTGCTTAAAACATCGCTTCCCTCTCATCCTTTGGCCCCCGAAGGATTAGAGCACGGCTAAGTCTCGGAGACGTGCACCATCCTACGCTGCTGCTTAGGTTCATGTTTGCACGTTACAGGCTTTTCTAGGGAATAAACAATCCTTAAATTGTCCCTGCAATTTGTTTGGTCACAGCTTCTCTCGTACAAATTAATAAAATAAATATCGGGCCTTTTCCTGTATAGAACCCATGAGGTAAAAACTGTTTTCACATTTGGAAATGTTTAGCGATTCCCGCAACTATAATTGTTTGCAGCTTTGAAAATAAAGTGCACATTTCTGAGACCCCCAAATATTTTTTTTTTTTTTAAAGAGAAATGACTGCCTTATTTTGTCGAGGAAGAAAATACATCTGTAGTTCCGCTGATGTTACCCCCGCCTTGGACGAGGGACCCGAAGTTGGTGCTTTGGGTCTTAAAAGGTCAGCCTTAAAAGATTAGCTTTTATTTTACTGGTCTGCAAAACCTTTTGCGGGAACCATGTGAGGCGGCAACAGTGGCTTGTGTGTTATCAGCGTGCCTGGGGTCGTCTTTGCCTGCGTCCCCAGCACTGCTTAGGAAAAGGGAGGACAGCATGGGCCCAGTGGGGCAGCAGGACAAACCCCAAAGCCACCGGCGTAGACTCCGCAAATGACGGCACGTTTTCATTACCTGCAGATGAAGGAAACCTATAGATGTATTCGGCTGGGGCCGGCATTCATTTTGCAAGACAAGATACCTTGCAAGCATTTTCAGAAAGCTCTCCTAGGTCTCAAGTTTAATTTTAACCTTTGTTTCCATCCTGCTTTTAAAGAGCTGTTGCTCCTGAAAAAGTAAAAAAGACCACTGAAGTTGCTGTATTAGCCCTAGCTTGCAGAAAATTGACTTTTTTTGGAGTCTGTTTCTTGATGCTTTTCATTATTGCATTTTCCAAAAGCCACGGTCATTGCCACAGAGAATGTGCTGACTGAGGATACGGGAAGATCCCAGCCACAAACTCATCCTTCCCTTCATCTTAATTTCTTACTGACTGCTGTAAGTGATTTTTCCTTGGTAAATACTTTTTACGACAAATTTCTCATGGAAACCTAATTGTTTGGCTTCTCGTCATCTCTTTTACTCTTAAAAGTCCTCTGGATGGTTACCTTCTGTGCCGGTCAGTCAACCTTTGTGCTGGATTTTCACGATAGGATGGGAGGCTGGAGGCTGCTTCAAAGAAGACAGCTTTGGGGAAAGACACATAACGGTTAATCAGTGAATTATTTTTTCTCATCTGTCACCTATAAAGGAAGCTATCCTGGTATGTGAGGTGATGATACCTTCTTGAGAAATAGTTCCCCGCAGTGGAGCCGTTCAGCACGTGACTGGGGTGAGTCTGGATGCCGGCCGGCCGAGGCTGTTCGCTGACAACCACAGGAAAATAACCCCGAGTGACTGAAGTGGCTCCACAGCCATATTCGGTGGTGTCATTCGTCTTCCAGAGATCTCTGTGTCTGATCTTAATGGTATCGCCTTTTCTTTTCTGGAAAGAAATACAGACGTGTTTGTTTTAAAGGCAGGACATTCGCTGTCCTGGCCAGACTCTTATCATACCTTTCAGCGTGGGGTATTTTTACTGGCCAGCCTGGAGCAGCGGCAATCCTGTGTTTACCCTGGCTGGAAAACAGGCGGTACCCCATCGGCCTGGCTTCCAGGGGTGAGATGCTGTCCTTCCTGCGCTCCTGAGCTGTTGAAAGTGATAATATTTGGGCACCCTCCATCTGCATTAGATCATCTCCCTTTGAGTGGAGACCTCTCAATAGGGCCGTGCGGGCGCTTTCAGGAAGGCCTGTAGTACGTCGTGTTTGCTCGTCTGGGTTTCAACGCTTTTTCTCTTGCCTCTTGCATCTCGGGGCGTTTTTTTCCTGTTAAGCGCTGTCAGCATAGAGATTGGTCTTTTTTTTCCCCGTGAACGTGGCATCTCCCACCTGCCCTAAGTAGGGCTTCGCTAGAGCAGCAAACCGGAGGAAGAGGTTGAGCTGAACCATATTATAGCGACTGTAGAGGCTGTTTCTGAACTGAGAAAGCAGCTGGGTTGTCCCAAACACCTTCATTTTCTTCCACCTCTGGAGGATGAAAGGGTTGTAAATGGAGTGTTTGAGGGCTACTTTGGGCTGAGACTGTCTTTAGGAACTCCCTTCTTTGAGCTTGGGCATAAATGACCTTTCTGTACGGGGCTCATTGCTGGGCGGGAGGGGGTGTCAGAAAACCTGGGTGCTGCTCCAAGCCTTGCAAGGGATCCTCGGACCTGCCGATGTCTCAGGGTCCAGTTTTGGTGAACTTGGCGTACCCGCGTGGACACGGTGGAGCGGCTCCCCGCGCGGCCCCGTGTGCCGGGGGGGTGTGCATTCACGGCAGGGACGGGATGGGGAGCATAAGGGCTGTTGTTATTTGCATCTTGTACTGTAAATCAGCTGCTTGGCTTCAACGTTTGCTTACTGAAAACTTCACGGTGGAGTGGATCGTTTCAGTGGCACTCAGGCTTTGGGGGCTCTTGTGTGGGAACTTCGCTGGGACGGGAGCCTTCCTAATTAGCCCGGCTGCGTTTTGAAGGATCGGCCAGACCAAATCTTCTTTAGCTTTGCACAAAGGAGAGGTCAGCTGTGAGCAAGCAGGGCCCGTGATTAGCGTCTGCTTCTGCAAGGGCAGCTGAACTGGCTTTGTCGCTGCTTCAGGAGACCGTTATCGTCCCTTTCTTTTCTAGCACTGCCCTCATTTACAGACGTGCCCTCCGTGTTGGTTGATTGACTAATGACCCTACTTCTCCTGCTAATCTCTTCGAGCTGTTCAGTTGGAAGCCTTTGCGGCGTGTTGGGGCACAGGCTTCTTGGGCGGGGGGGTGGGAGAGAGGGGTTTGCTGCAGCCTTTGGGCTGGAGGCTGTCTTCAGAGAGAAACACAGGGCTGCAAAGCCCTCAAAGGTGTCGAAGTCAAAACGGGGAACGGTTTGTCTCTGGGAGCAAAGGAAAACACCTTGTAGACTCTTCCTGCATCCAGGGGCCAGATGCTGCTTTCCCAGATGGAAGCGAGCGTGCGTGTGCAATAACGCTTGCTTGGACTCGGGCGACTTCCCTGTCCAAGGGGACCCCAGTGCCGACTTCAGAATGAGAGTAGCGAGATACCGTGTTGGATGTTCCACGGGTTTACAGTTCACAAGGCCGATTTAAAATCCGTTTGTGGGATTGAATAGCGGCAATTGTTCTTCAGCTGTGAGTTTATTGGCAAGAATCCACTGTTAATAATACCAGGGCTAAATTAAGCAGAGCACTTCTCCTCCAACAGCCAAGAAGTCCGAATACATTTATTTACAAACAGCCTCCTGATTCAAAGGTTTAGCCCTCTGCTGGGGAGGGGAGGAGAGCCTGAGCCCAGGGGAGATTTCTGCCAGTCCGCAGCGTTGCCGTGCAGCTCTGCCTGCTGGGATTTTCTCTCTTTTTGGCTCAGGAAGGCAGCGGAACAAGGGCGGCTTGTGCAGAGCTCTGCTTCGTCCTGCGCTATCTGCTTGTCCATCAGCCAAACATTAGGTATTTAATAGCTGGCAAACAGGTAGCGCTGAACTCTTTGAAACAGTTAGTGAGGGGAAACAAGCCAAAGCTATGTAGGGGTTTATTCAGTTTAAAAAAAAAATAATCTTTTGTGAAGTGAGTTTGGAAGCAAAAGGAAAACGTGCTGAAGCTGGGGGAACAGCTGGGGTTGTACCTGCGAAACAAGTCTCTTCGCACTTCCATCTGTGGGGTGTTCTGGGGTCCAGCGCCCTTCACTGAGATGCGCAACGTGGCATTTGCCGCCAGCTTCCTGGCACGACCTCGAGTTTACAGTCCTGGACGTAAATGCAGGGCAGTCACTCTCTGCATAACTTCATGATTCATATGACTTGAGTTTCTGAAGGTTAACCGGAGTACAGCAAAAAGCCTTTTGGCGGTACGCTATTACATTTAAAGTTGTCCGGCTTCGTCGATGAGTGATGGAGCATATGCAGAGGCAAAAATATTACTGACTCATTTGTTTAAAGGCAGATGATAGCAAGTGAAAGAGAGCTGCTAGTTTAAGAGGCTAAAATCTTCAAAGGCTTTAGTGAATTCGAAATATGGTTTTCTTTGTTCTTCTCAAGCTTTCCTTGGGTTGAACTCAAGAATTAAGGATTTCATTATCATTTAAAAGAGGTGATTATATTGGGTGACAGAAAGCACATGGCTCAAGTCCTTTAGATGAGTTGTAGCCCTCTGCTTAAATTTTGGCACATGAATGAGAGAAGAATCCTATCGCAGACATTGCACCCGTTTGCAATTTTCAGACAGATCTTTACTGCTCCTTGTGTTAAGATCTGTTGGGGGTAAGAAAAGCTTGGAAGGAAACGGCTTACTGTGCCATCTGGAGAAGACCAAATCTACGCTTAGTTTGGAGGGATTCGTACCGGGGGCCAAGTCACGTGAAGTGCTGCATGCCATCTTCAAAGCGATGCATGTTCTCCCTTCAGTGAGGATTGAAACTCCTCAGCACCTCCCGTGATCACCTCCTGAATTCTTATGGTGCCAGCACCATGGCGGAATGTCAGGCCCCGCTCTAATCTCCCTGCAAGGGTTTCTGCGAATGTTCGCAGCCAGCTGTGACCAATTAAAAAGGGGGGTTGTTTGCAAAACCTCAGTGACTGGCAAAGTTGAGGGAGGGGTCCGAAGAGCTTTAGGGTTTTGAGAGCTATGTGGTCTACCCTAAGTCTTTTCTTCTCGTGAGCCGTCTGCTGACAGACCGTAAGCGCAGAGGTGAGTCGAGGGATATTTATATAGGAGAAGTGATTCTTTTCCAAGCAATGAAAAATCCTTCAGTCTAAAAGTGGACCACTGGGATCCCGTTGTGTAATTGGCAAGAAGAAGAGTTCGATACGTGAATGCCAAGTAGACTGATTTAATGCTGAATCCTTGGACTGTTACCGGAGAGGAGGAGACCATCCCGAGCTCACAATTGCTCGCCCAACTGGCTGGTTTCTGGAACGGTGACAAAACTGTAGCCCGGTCCAGTCAGTGCAGGAGAGCCGTTCCGGAGGCATGCCGGAGATATGCCTCTCGTCTCTCCTGCTGCGGTGCTCAGTGGCTCTCCCTTTCGCGTCTGGCTGTTTTACGTCGCAGCGGAGAACTGACGCAGGGCAGCTTAACTCCCAGGACCAGTGATCTTCTGTTGTGTTCTGGGGATCCATGCTGGCCGTAGGCGCGGGGGAACAGGTTCCAGCCAAAATGGGTGTTTTAGCGAGCGAAATGGGGAGTGAAGGCCCAAGTAGAAAAGATAAGCAGTGCTGCAAACCTTCCTGGAATTTTTAGGATTAACTTATGCTTAAATATATAGTACGGTCTGTAAGAAATTGTCAGTATGTTACGCTTTCCATTTCTGGGTTTGGAAAGGTTGGAAAAAACATCTTGTTATTCACTATGTGCTGCCTTCTCCAAGGCATCTTTTTAAAGCAGAGTTCTCTAGCGGGTGATAACATCTTTTAACCAGCCTCTGAAACTCCTTATCCCCACCTCAGCCACAGGTTTTCCTTTCATTTTTGCTTTGTTTGCTGTGTTTCAGTCTGTTTCCTCTGCTTCGCGGTGCGGTCTCAGTACTGCAGTATAATCTGTGTAATAATTCAAGAAACAACCATACGCTGAGATTCCAGTCATTACAAATACCCTTTTTTTCCCAGGAAGGTGCTCGGAGGATTCCCGCTCCAGGGGTTTAATTAACGAGTTATGTGAGAAAGGGAGGACACTTTCCGTATATCCTTGCTCCAAGTTCAAGTGCGTGTGCATTCCTGTTGTGCAATGCAGTTTTTCGACTTGGGCTGAAGCTTGCCATTCAGCACAGCCTGAACCCAAACTAAGTTGTGTGATAGTGGAGGAGGAGAAGGAGGAAAATCTCCCTCGCAAACAAATCAAGGGTGGCCCCAGCCAGCAAAGGAGGTTGTTACAGTCGCTCATTACTGCTAGGGATGTTACAAGATTCAGATGAAAACTGCTATCTCTGAAAATGGGGCTCCTTCTCCTTCTCCTCCTGAGACTGCGGCACCGGCTCCAAAGAACAAGCTCGGGGAGTCTGCACCTCTGCGGCTCTTATCCTTGGGTTTCCTGTCTGCTTAGCTTGCGTTCACTGATTACAGCTATGCTACAGTTTTAAATTAATACGGTAGCACATACCTATGTGTATGCACATATACGAACGGTCGGATATCACAGGACGTGCGTGGTTTACAGTATATTAATATCACCTATAGCTAGTGTTTAAAAACACGGGTTGCATTTTAAGGGGCCTCTCACCGGTAACGTGGAAACGGTTTGCAGTGAGTGCCCATTTACCTGACTGGGGGGGGGTTTTCATCTTTCTAGCCATCGATAAGCACGCAGCCCCTTCAGGCGCAGCGAACGCCCAATTCTGGAAGACGAGTCCAGACTTTCTGAGTTACCGCTGCCCCGGCCCGCCAGACGCGATCTGTGTGCAGTGCTCTCACTGGTCGCGGCGGTGTTGGCCCCGTCTTCCAGTTCGTAGGGAAGTGGTTGGGGAAGAGGCTGGGCCGTGCAGCGCTGGAGCCGTGTGGCCGCCTGCGGGCTGCGCGGCTGCAGGAGTGCTGGCAGCTGGAAGTGGGCGTACGGCAAGCGTTCGTCAGCAGAAGCAGCTCTAGACCCAAAGGAGGGTCTGGGCGTTCTGGAGTGAGATTTCCCAGTGGTTGGTTTCCTCCCAGACACGCTCAGTTTTATGGGAGTTCAGTTTCTCATGGTTCAACTTGCGCACACGGGCTGTATCTAGCTGTGCAGGCGGTTTTTCTTCGCATAATTCAGTGTTTGGGGGGCCGCTGGAAGGCCCTTATGTCCCCGCTGGCCTCAGGGACACCTGTTAGACCCTCAGTCTCTATAAGCCACCCAAAACCCTGTTTTGAAGGCCAGCAGGTGTTTCTGCTTTGCCGTATGTGAACGCGCATTAACTGTCTTCCTTCCTGCCTCGCCAAGCCAGCAAAACCACCGCTGAATCTGGAAACCCGCCACGCAACACCAGAGCAGCGGGCGGCCCTGCGCGGGGGTGCCGAGAAGGCCAAACAGGCTCCCGTCTCCACGCCGGGCCGTCTAGCACGCTCACGGGCTAGGCACCGGGGCTGCTGGCCTTCAGCCGCTCTCTGAAGCGATACGTTTGCGTGTTACTTTTCGTTTGCTCTGGAACTGGAGCTGAAAAGCCTGGCAAGCCGCAGCTTTTAGGATGCTCTCGCCCTACCCGTGACACCGTTGCCTCATGTTTGCGTAGCGCGGCGCGGATCGCCGGGCAGGCTGGCCCAGCTCCGTTTGCGTGCGCTCGGTGGCCGCCGGTAGTTTCGCAGCGGAAGCGGGTGTCAGCGCTTTTCACCCTACTCGGTGCATCTGCCTTTCTCGGATGCCTTCGGTCCAGGCTCCCAGGCTTCTCAAAGAGGTCTCGCGAGTGGCAGAGACTTAAAACGAATGTCTTGCTGATTTGAGGTGGGATTCTGCTGCAGCCGGGCTAGGCTAATAAAACCAACGGTGACAACAAAGTAGTAGAAGAGCCCGTGTTTGCAGATTAAAATAGGGATTCTTTCCTCTTAGAGGTTTAAGTGGCTCGCTTAAAGACTGGCTAGATCATTACCAGAGGTCCCAACCAGCTCTTGGCTCTTCTAGCCGGGAGCTGTTTCGAATCACTGATAATGGAAGTCAGTTACGCCGATTCGCCGCCCTGATCTGATTGTCAGAGATCAAAGGGCCAGAATAATACAGCCCTGCGTAATAAATGCAAGCCATCGGTAGGGTGCTGGGTTCCTTTGGCTGGTTTAACGACACAGCGTGCAGTGGCTAAAGGGGACGGGTGGGTCCGGGGCTGTTAAAGAGAATCCAGGGGCTATTGTGCCTTTCCTCAGAGTATCGATGTGTTTTGGGAGGCATATTGGATTTCAGCCCAGCAGATGCTGAGATAATGGACGCCAGATGTATGTCATTAGAGGACCTCTTTTCACCAGCTGCAGACTGTCCATCGCTTCCTCTACTGTACATTCGCGTCACGAGAAGCTTGAATTCCCTCAAGTTACTGATATCTCCAATGTTACCAGGCTTCTCTTCAACTGCTAAGTAATGGGCTTGTGCGGCTCAAACCGATTGCATGTGGAAAAGTCAAATAATGTATTTTGATGTTTATTTGTTTGGGAGCTCAGTTATGATTTGCCTCGATAAACTTGCCTGGAAAATTGTCTTCCACATTTAACTTGTAAGATGAACCCCTAGAAAACTCCAAGGATTTCGGTGAAAGAATGCCAGAGATGTTTTTGTACTTATGTGAGAATAAGGCATGGCTTTTCACTTTACTGTCTCTAGTGTACCAGGATACACTCTTTAAAAACGCATGTTTTTAAACTGAAGAAATGGTTAAAAAGAGAACATTAAGCCGTGTGGACAGCATGGATACAGAACGCATCACGGCGCATTTAGGGATAAATTCCTTGTGAAAATAGTCATACTTTACACAGGCTTTTAATCAGAAGGAATCTGCTGTTTATGTGGGATTTCATATGTGGTGTTTGATACATCTCCATAGTACACTTATTTAGTTCTGTGAATATACAGTCTTCTAAGTCTGTCAAAGTTCATGCCTTCCTGCACGTATTTCCAAGACAGGATGCTTCAGAAAATTATTTTCTTGAAATGGCTGGTAAGGTCATTTTATTTCAAAGCTAGAAAAAAGATTCGTTGCAAGAAAACAATGTCACCGACTGACTTTCCCGAAAACCTTCTGCCGCTGTTAACAGCGTTCTGCTTTGCTGAACTTCCGCCAGGGCTGTGTCTGGTTCCGCCGGAGGAAGGTGGGAGCCCGGTGCTGTGCGGGCGGTGCGCGACGGTCTGGATGGCTGCCTGGCGCTGCTACGGCCAGCTTGCAGGTGACGAGGCAAAAAAGGACTCTGGTTTCTTGAAAGGAAAGCGTTTGGAGACGTTTGTACCACCATTTTCCATTCTGCGGTACTGAGCCTTTCCCTAGCTGGAAATGCAGCACCTTTCTTGTGCAGTGTATTGCCTTGGGCCTTTTTTAATGTAATGGCAGAGGGTGGTGACATTCAAAACGCGTAAGAGAAAGAGATGCAGAAAACGGTTTAAAACAAGTCAGGCGTTATCCCCCTCCATTGCGGTCTGGGAAACCGCCTCGAATTGCACAGCAGAATACGTACTCCTAGCAAATAAATACGCTCCTTCCGCCTTCATCTCACCTCGTTAACAGGGAAGATTTTGGAATGTCAAATATTTGGAGTATCTGAGTATCAGAGCTATACAATAGATCTCTGTGCCAGGCGGCCGCTGAACTCCATCGTTCTGCGCGGCGGCGTTCGGTTCGCCTCTCGTTCTGGTAGCCTGCGCAGCGCTTTGCTCTGTCGAGCGAACGCCTTTCACCTTAAGCAGCGCTTCTTTGAGAAGGTGAACTTCGAGTTTAAAACATTACATTTGCGCTTTTTTCTTTTAACTTGTGAATTTAACAAGAAGCAAGTAGCAATGCCCCTTTCATTAGAGACAAAAGGAAGTGTGTATAATGTCTTTTGTGGCTTGGCAGTGAACTTGCTGAGGACAACATAAAACGTGCTCATTAAATGTTCTTTAAACAGTATTGCTTTTTGTTTTCGGAAGCAATGGGATGTTTCATCCCACCATTAATTGCCTAATACCAATTATGGCATAAACAAGCCATCTGCTATTGTAACTTTTTCGATTTCTTTTTCAAGGTTCTTACTCTTGACACCTATTACGCATCTGGGAACACGAGTGGCTTTCGGAGTGAAATATAAATAATGAGATCAGTGATCGATAGTTTTATGTAGACCGTCCTGTGCTACAAATGTTGCTGCAGCTCTGGAGAACCTTACAAAACGCTCCCCCCCCTTGGATGCTTTGTAGTATCATCGAGCTTAATTACATGGAGACAAAGAGACTAGGAGAAGACTCTTTTTCCCAGGGACTTTGCAATTCTTTAGACTGAGATGCGTACTGCCCCTTGTACGCTGGTAGCTGAGCGAGCAAGCCTCAAAAAAGAGGTACTGTTTATGTTTGTTAGTGTTGCATATGACCAAAATTCTGCAAACTGCCTAGAAAGGCTGGGCAAAGAAGGACTGCCAGAGCTGACCATTCTGCTTGTAACCCTTCTGTCTGAGATCGTCATCTTCTTTTGGGTATTTCGTCACTTCGGACTCGATTCCAGCCAAAAAATGGAGACTTGCTGGAAGGAGGAGCCGATAGTCAGTGCTTCAGAGCTCTGAAAGATGCTTGCTTTAGGATTCCTTCTGAATCAAGAGTGTGGCTCCTGGAGCTTCTTATTCAGATGAGCGAGTTTAAAGCTGGTTGGTGAAACAGCTGAATGTTAAACCAATTCTTCCTGGGCCTGTCCCTCTTGTCTCTTACTTTGGTAGCAGAGACTTCTCCTTGGTCATGAAAATATGTTGAAATATGAGAATATGTTGTCAAGCCTTACCTCCCCAGCTGAGCGTTCTCTGCCAGGTCGTTGCCGCTGTCGACTCAATACGGTTTTCATGAAATGAAAGCTTTTGGCTTTAAAAGAGGCCGTAAGTTGTATTTTGTAGTCTCACTGTAATTCATGTTCTCTTCTGTCAGCCTCTTCAGTGGCCCTGCCCGGCAGCGTCGGCCGCCAGAGGAGCTTAATGTAAGCACCCTGTGAGACTGTCTTAGTTATGATGATCGGCTATCCAGAGGAGCTGTAAAATTGCCGATTTTGGGCCATTTGGAGCTAGCCCAGAAGCGTTAGTTAATTGGTCAAAGGCGGCATATTCAGCAGATAAGCTTTTCTTGGATATTTCTGTTTGGATTCTGTTTATGGTTCAATTTGCATTATTTCTATTTGTGTGCAATAACATCTTCAAGATAGCTATCAATCAAATGTGGTTTTAGGGCAACGCTATACGAGAGTTAGTGGTTCTGGTTTCTGGTTTGGTTTTTGGAAAAAATCAAGAGGCTTATGTTGTTTGCCTTGTTAAGGGATAGACAGAGATTTATGGGTACTACATCAGACTATATCCTCCTGCTCCTGGGGAAATACCAAATGCAATAACCGAGAACTTAGGGAAAAAACCTCAGGTTGTTACAGGCATCTGTTAGGATGCTTCTCTTTTGAATTCTCTGGAGACCTTTGTAATGATACCTGGAACTTTGCTAAATTACAGGTGCACCTAGGTTGCTCACAAAGAGCATTTTTCCTGAAATTCACTTGACTACACTGATTTTGCGACACTGTCGTGAGCAACACAACTGTATTTCGCAGGTACCTACGGGGGAGAAATGGAATTGTAATTTCTGGATGCGATGTTATAGATCAGGAGTAATTATGTTAAAGCTGATGCTTTTTTCCTTTCTTAAATGAGAGGAGAAGAGAAATTTTATTTCTTTATCCTGGTTAGACTTCTGCTTAAATGCGGGTGTCTGGGAGAAACAAGTGTTGGTGCCGATTTCATGTTCCAGGCGAGTGAGGTCCACAGATGAGCAGTTCTCTGCAACATGCACGCAGCAGCTAATAAAGCTGCTGACAGACTCGGATGCATTAAGCATCACAGCTAGAAGGACTCATGAAGTAGGTATGTCTTCTGATGTTTCAGCCGGGGAAGTTGGAATGGCAGGTTACGTGACTTGGCCGAGGGAAGGCAATGCAGCGAGTCTGCGATGTATCTGGAGCGCAGGTCTCCTGCCTCCCGGTGCAGACGCGTCTGGCACTCAGACCACGCCATTCATCTTCAGTCCCTATCTGAACTCTTACAGCTCAGCCTGTTGCAACAGCACTTCTTTTGAACCCTCCAACTAGATTTGGGGAGAATTTTCCTTGATTCCATGTGGATCTCATTGGCTTTGGATCAGGGTGATGTAAGGGCAAACATAAGCATTTCTTTTGAACCCTCCAGCTAGATCTGGGGATAGTTTTCCTTGATTCCATGTGGATCTCATTGGCTTTGGATCAGGGCAATGTAAGAGCAAACATGAGCCAACAGTGTGCCCAGGTGGCCCAGAAGGCCAACAGCATCCTGGCCTGTATCAGCACTAGTGTGGCCAGCAGGAGCAGGGCAGTGACCGTGCCCCTGTACTCAGCACTGGTGAGGCCGCACCTCGAATCCTGTGTTCAGTTTTGGGCCCCTCATGACATTGAGGTGCTGGAGCGTGTCCAGAGAAGGGCAACGAAGCTGGTGGGGGATCTGGAGCACAAGTCTTACGAGGAGTGGCCAAGGGAACTGGGGTTGTTCAGTCTGGAGAAGAGGAGGCTGAGGGGAGCCCTCATCGCTCTCTACAACTACCTGAAAGGGGGTTGTGGTGAGGTGGGTGTTGGTCTTTTCTCCCAAGTAACCAGCGATAGAATGCAAGGAAATGGCCTCAAGTTGCGCCAGGGGAGGTTTAGATTGGATATTAGGAAAAATTTATTTACGGAGAGAGTGGTCAAGCATTGGCACAGGTTGCCCAGGGAGGTGGTGGAGTCGCCATCACTGGAGGTGTTTGAAAAACATGTAGATGTGGCACTTAGGGACATGGTTTAGTGGGTGTGGTGGTGTTGGATTGGTGGTTGGACTTGGTGATCTTAAAGGTCTTTTCCAACCTTAACGATTTGATGATTCTCAGTAGCGAGAACAAAGTGTCATGCTTTCTTACTGCCTTGTCTCCTCAGTCCAGCTTAGCCTGGCTGTCTTGCTGGGAGAGCAGGAGACGTAACCGGGGTCTGTTCAGAGGCAACGTACTGAGCACCATGGGGACACACAGCTGGAGATCACCAGCTGCCTGGTGAGCACAGAGCTTTGCCCTGGCACGGGCTTCTCTGCGAGAAGCAAGGAATAACACGGCAGAACTGCCGCTGACACGAACACCTTCATACACTTGGCCTTGGCAAACACATCTGTGATCTCATGGAGCTGAGGTCACTCCAAAGATCTGGAAACTTTGAAGGAAGTCTCTTCAGCTTCTCCACAAGAGGAATACAGGTTCTTTCCCAGGAGAGCCATCTTCCCGACTTTCCGTGAAATGCAGTTTTGGCCAAACAGTGGAAAAAAAAATCATCAAACACCATCCCGTTTGCTGAGCTCCCAAAGGGAAGCCTTGGAAAGCCTGCCAAATACAGTATATTTTGATATTGCATCCATTATATAATGTGTCAAAAAAGAATTCTCTCCACTACGGAGAGATATTTATAGTCCATGAAGTTTTATGGCAGCAGTTGAGAGTCTAAGGTTACTCTCACTGAGACTAGTGAAACTGTTGCCTCTGGCTTCAGTGGGAGAAAGTCTCTAAAGCGTGAGGGTAACCTTTGTAAAGAAATAGCCCAGCGGGATGGCGTTACCCGTCCCACCTCCCTGTCCCCTGAGGACTCTCGGGAAGACCAAGGGGAAACTGCCAAAACGGGTGGGCTGGAGTGATCCTGGGTACCAAGACAGGAGCGTATGCGAGAGACGGGCAGGAGGATGTCCACGGAAACCACGACACCGTTTTTTAAAGATTTAAGCTGTGAATTAATTGGGCATGGCAGCAGAGGGTGAGGACTTTGGTGGAAACCTGTGAGAGGACGTAGGAACGGGCAGAAAGAGGAGCGGATCTTTGCTGATGTGGGCTGAAGCCTGGCTGAGGCTTGCTGTGGGCAGGAAGCTAAGGAAACGGGGAATCATACGATATCCGATAGGAATATGCAACGTGTGTGTTCTGAGTGGAGTCAGAACATTCGATGACAATCTTTGTCTCACCCCTGTGCGGTTTATAGCAAAAAGATGACGATAAACAACCAATTAGAAAAGACCAGATACATCAAAAGCATTGGAAAAATAACACGTAAGTGACCGGCAAAGTCAAGATGATGTCAGTTTGGACAGAAAATTACGGAAGAAATGATGGGTGAACAAAAAAGCCTGCGCAAAGCAGTGAATGTTGCACTGAGTAAGTTTTATCTGAGCACTGCAGGAAGCTACAGAGCTGTGAAAGATAATCTGCTCCCTGCAGACCACGGCAGATCGCATCAGGCATATTCTCTTGAAAGGCTGTCCTCTTTTTTTTAGAAAAAAAGAGATTTCCTGGAGGTGCTGTCTGTCATGGCTGTTTTCTTATGTTTCTTGTTTGTAGCTCAGGAGGAGACAGGCTGAGGTTTGATATAATCCAGAGAAAGACATTGAGTTTAGAGGTGATTGGTTGGGTAAGGATGAGAATCGGGTTAGGAACTCCTGAACGATGGGAAAATATATATCCTTACAGTTTCACTTTTTTACACGTCTGGTTATACCCTTGTATTTTGCAACTTGTCTTTTCCACCTTCGCTACCCTTCTGCACCAGAGGCAGTTCCGCCCTGCCCGAAGCAGGGGCTCTGTCGCTGTTTTCTCTGCGGTGATGGTAAGAATTGAGCAGTGGGGGAAGAGCCCCGACCCTGAGGTTCCCCATCCCGGGGCCACACAAGTCTCCCTCGATTGCGTCCTCGGGAACTCACGTTCCTCAGGTCTGCTGCCCCGATGTGTGCTTTCTCTAGAGTGTGCCAAGTCACTCTAGAAAAGGGAAACAAAGCAAAGATTAAGAAAACAACAAAGCAGTGAAAAAGTCCCCACCGAGCATGGATTTTCTAATTTTTGGTTTGCTGACAAACTTTTCAAACAAGTTTTTTGGGGAAGCAACAAAGATGTAACACTGACGGGGTTGTGCAGCAGCCTCCTCTCGGCTCATCAGTTTGGCAGATTTTCAGAGGAAGAATTGAAAATATTTTCTTTCGACCCAAATTCAGCCACACAGGAGTGCCTGTAGGACCCACGCAGTTCTGCTATTTCTACACTTAACTGCTTACATTTTAGTGCTAGATAAGGCACGTTCTCTTATTTCCTTTAGATCATCGGGAGTGCTTGTTATTGGGATAATATTACGCAAACTTCATTAAACGGGTCGTGTTTTAACGGCTGTAAAACAGAGGAGCTCAAATTCCCGGGACATCACAGCTTTTGCCCAATACAGCTGTTCCAATGAAGATTCGCTTCGGGAACTTGAGTTTTAGAAAATAATTACACTAAGTTTCATCTTTGAGGTAAATTCATTTAGTTCAGTGCCGCCAGTGGCCCTTTCCGAACAGTTGTAAGCGTGTTAAATTTCATTATGGCCAGAGGGAGGGGATAAAGCCTCTCTGCTCTGCTCCGGAGGATCTCTGAGAGCTGGGTCTCTCCTTAAAGTGCCTACCTCAGCCTTTGAGTGCAGTGAGAATTTTTCCCAATTTTTCTGTTGGAAAAACAGATTTTGCAGGTGTTCTATACTTTGGGAAAATCATTTCCACAAAATTAATCCAGAATTTGGAAAGGCAGCCACAAACCTTTGTTGGCTTGCGAGTTGCACGTTGTGAGCTCTGGGGACCTGGACTATCCACCTTCAGTAGGTATTTAAGAAACCTAAGTGTTCGGCCCAGGTGTGGAGGCTGCCCTACCAGCAGTATACGACAAAAAGCTTCTAGCCTTGTAAATACTAAAAGTGAAGGTTCAACCTTACACTCATCTGACCTAGAGTTTACCACCAAGCTCTCTGTGCGGCCGGCTCGGGCTTGCTTGCCATTGTATGCGCTGGAGAGGAAAAAGGCAGGTCTCGGGGTCTGAAATGCTCAGGAAATGGAAATTTTCCCTCTGCAATAATAAATAAGTAGGCGGTTAAAAATTCTTTCGGGAAAAAAAGGAAAAAGATGATGATGGGAAAAGGCAACGATGCTGTTTCTCACTAGATAGCGGCAGCCGGCAGTCCAAGCGGCACTGCGAGTTCTGCGGCCCGGGCGCTCCCAGCGCTGAAGGTCGTTCCGCCCGGCCGTTTCGCAGAGGTGTCGAGTAGGACAGATGGTTTCTGAAACAAAGAATCAAGGTCATTCTTCTTCTGACCTGTAAGCATCGGTATGAGCCCTTGGTCTTGGACACCCACGTCGTGTATCTGAAGCAGACAGCGACGTTGGATCTCTGGCACGCTGGTTCCAGGCAGAAGGACTGTCATGGAGCGGAAATGTCCGGCAACCGTTTACACAGCATCCTGACAGATGATTTTCTGTATAGGTGTCAGGTCGGTATCACTGAGAGGTATTTGGGGCTGAGCCAGCTGAGGGTAGGAGGTTTGCATCTTACAGGTAGGAAATTCTGTTTCCTGGGGGGTGATGGTTCACCAGCGAGGAGCGTGGAAGCCATACTCTTGCTTGGAGTGCCCAGCTGATCTCAGAAACAGACTCCCCGATATTTGTAGTAAAGCGTGTGTTTAAGTGAAGAGGGAGAGAAGAGAGCTGCTGGTAATTAGCTGGTGGCACGCAAGCGGCTGTGAGGCTCATGAGCTGCTGGGGCATCTACCCGGGCTGCCGCGGCGGCGCGGTGGTGGGAGAATCGCTGCAGCAGCCTGCAGAGGATGTGCAAAAGGAAGAGCCCCGGCAGCAAGTGCGTTTTCCCCGAATATTGGCCACCCCATGAACAAATCGAATCTGCTTGCCATATCCGAGGAGAGGAAACGGGCTGCGCAAAGCAGAAGGAATGAGAACGAAGACAGCAGCACAGACCGGGCTGCTTGTACTTGAGGTTTTGCTGCTCGCTTGCTTGCTTGCGGGCAGAGCTGCAGCATCCCGGCTGTCGGCGGCACGCCGGTGGCATCTCGGTCCCTCTCGTGGCTTGTGGGAAAAATCCCGGCAGTGTCAGGGCCTCCTTGGCCACCGAAATGAGGAAAGACGAACCTAAAGGACTGGAGAGAGTAAAGAGAGTCCAAACCACCGGCACAGCGGAAGCTTTTAGCTCCGGGAAAAGTCACGGCCAGAACCACCGAGGAGTCAGTCTGCTTGTGGCCAGGAAATCAGCAAAGCTGCTGCTCGAGGAGGGGAAAGGGCCCTTGCAAGGTGCAGCCGAGCCAGGTGCTGCAGCTTGTCACCTGCGGCCTCACACAACGTTCCCACCCGAGCTCGCTGCTGGCCACCCGGTACACGCAGTCCTCGCATTTGAGACGCATCCCAGCAAGATCGTCCCTCCCCGCGTCCTTGCTGCAGTCTAAGTTGTGCTCCTCATTTTCTAATTTGGAGAGGGAATTTGGTGCCGGCAACGTCCCCATTCGCAGCCTGAATCCTGTGGTCACGCTTTTAGCAAACGCTTTTCTGCTGGGATGGGGAAGGGGTTGGCAGCAGAGTTTGCAGCCCGGGTCCTCCTTGCTAGGGAATTGCGAGTATGCAAATAGCTGCGATGGTTGGTGTGGTCTGGAGTGCACCGACCTGGTACAGGTCATCAGAATAACGTACAAAGACATTCCTTTTTCCATCGAGGGTCACGTTCTCTGCCCCGAGTCCCCGAAACTTGGCTGCTGGGTGTGCTTTCGAGCTAGGAAATGAGACTGTCACTTCACGGTATGTTTTCTGGGTACGCTGGAAAGGGGCAGCCGTTGTTCAAGGGAAAGCCAGATGCTGGGAAACTGGGGCCTCTTGGCATTTAAGCTTCCTTCGGGCCTTTTTACAAGATGTTGTAAAGTCACTTGACAATGGGCTGTGAATATTAATGGTCTCTTAGCCCAAAGGCAGATGGAAAAGTGAGGGTTTTTTGTTATCAGTTTAAAAGTTGATGGGGTCTTTCATGTGGGAGTGCGTAACCTCCATAAATAAAATACCAGATGTGCTTGAATTGCATTTTCCTTGAAATGACTTGGGGATTCTCATAAAGAATAGGAATACCTGCTGTTCCCAGTATTTTGTTTCAAGCCTTTCCTAGCAAAAGATGTCTGCGAATGCCAGAGCGTAGTAGCCAGGTTGCTGCAGAATGGGTACCACCACCGCCATGTCCAGCCAGGGTCCTGAGGCTCTGAACTCTTCAGATAAAGCCAGGCTTACCTGTACTTCCAAATCCCATCGCAAAAATGCAGATCGTCCAGAATGCTTGGTTTCCCAAGCAATCCAATTCACGTTTGGGATCGGTGTGCTGTCAGTCTCGCCGCCGACCGGCGCCCCAGCACAGGGGTGGGCAGGGACGGGGGCTCCTGGCAGACGATGTGTTTGAACGGAGCAAAGGGGAACGCAAAGACCTTCAAACGGTCCTGAGAAGCGAGCTTCTGAGCCCAGCGGTCCTGAAGGGAAGCCGTAAATCCAGCCGAGCCCTTGGTCTGTCCCTCTGTCCTGTCCGTGTGAAAGAACAGTACGTTGATGCATTTACAAGGACGTTTCTGAGCCACCACAGAAAGAAATGTCAGAAGGATGATAAATACAGGTAAGCAGGACTGTGCGGCACGGAGCAGGAGGACAGGCGCGATGCGGAGAAGCGAGCCAGCTGTTGCCCTTTCTGATGGTGGGAGGGATTTGGACTCAGCTGGGGACTGAGAATATATTTGAAATGAATCTTGCGCAGGCGCAAGGTTAAAGTAGCGGAATGAACTTCTTCCATGTGAATTAAGTTTGAGGAGAAACATGGTTGTTAGCTGGGTGTGATGGAACTTCCGCAAAAAGTCCAAGTATTCTTCTGCAAAGCTGCTTAAAAATATGAATGGCTTTTTTTTTTTTTTAAATTTCACTTAAATGATGTATTTCTTCTCTGCCGCTTCAGATGTCATGGGTTTCTTTGAATGATTGAAGGCCAGGCTGTATCTTGGAAGGATTATACAATTCCGTGGCGATTTTATCATAGGACCCTTACAGTTATTTTTGACTAGCTTGGGCGCTGCGTAGGTGGGTAGATGGTTGCTAAAGATAACGAGCAAAAATATAAACTGTTGTAATGCTTTAACACCTCCAGTGGTCACTGCCAATCGAAACGTATTGGACCGCTGTGCGTGTTCGGGTTAGGATTGAGGTCTACTGCCTACCTTTAATTTAGTGGGGATGGGAATTATCTGGAGATTGGTGCTTTTAAATGAGCACAGATGATCTGAAAAAATATGGTATATGCGTGGAAGTTCGGTACAACATTCTCTCATCTGTTCGTAACTCTTAAAAAGCAAATGCGTGTATTTTACAAATAGAGATGAATCGAAACCAGGTTTGAATGGAAGTCTTGTCAGCAGTTTCATATTGAATTTATTTGCATTTACATGGCACTTCAGTAATGTACGAGTACAGCTAAGGATAGGAAGAAGCCTTTCTCGGGGAGCCGGTTTCTGGGAGCTTCTTGATGTCCGCTGTGCATGACCTTGGAGATCAAGTATAGGTGGAGCCTGTGGGTGTGATTCGAGGCGACCCATACTTGGTTTCAAGGGTCTGCAGGGGATCTACGGAGGGGACCGGGCAGAGTGCACGCGCACTCCGGCTGCCGTGTGAGCCCTCACTCTGTGAACGCCATGAAGATGGGAGTGCACGCAACACCGGCCGATCGTTGCTGAGGTTTGGATCGACTCCGTAGTATTCTCGGACACTGACTATTTTTCCTTTTGAAAAATCTCCTGATGCAGGTGAGAAGTTATGTCTCCCGGCTGATAGGAACTACCGGAGTAATCTGGACACGAGAACTGCACCCAAATAACCTGAGCGGTCTCGTGCAGCCCTGCCTCCGCTGCCCTCTCCCCTCTCCAGCTGAGTTTTCGAGCAATCTGCAGTAGGCTTGTCTCCATAACCCCAAACACTAGGGGCGGTTGTGCACCCGCCATCGCGTTTCCAAGCACCGATAAGTCTGTTTGCAGTCATTTGGACAGGTCTAAGACTTTAGCCAAACTGACATACTTTGAGCGGCTTCCCTACAAGAAGTACGAAGGATCTGTGAGTTTTGCATGGCCTCCCTGGGAAACGGTAACTTGGCTGTTTTCGTGCTCAAACTTAGTCTTGGTTTCCGTGAAAGAACTTCAGACTTTTGGATTAGGGACCAACTTTTACCACTCTGTGTTCGTGACACTTGGCTGATGGTGACAGCCGATTCCTAGCTGCCTGGCAGAGGCAAACTAAATCTCATACTTCTGTGCTGGGGCTGACTACACTTTCAAGGTGTCCTTTGTCCAAAAATGCTCTAGCTTAGGATGGCCAAACAGTCCTAAATTGATGATAGCAAAATAGTTAACCTCAGCCTCTCCCCCTTTTCGAAACAAGGATGGGCCATTAGTACCTCAGAGCCACATTTCTGTGGTAGTTGGCAAGGAAAGCCCTTGGGGTGCAGCGGCACCTTGAAGGGCTGAGGTGCTAGTAGGGGACAGGAGGGGCTCCGGCGTTCAGGTGATTCAGGTTTAGGAGAAGCTGCGGGGAGCGAACGCTGAGCCTCCCAGTGCACATCCTGGCTAGTGCAGGACTTTGTCGCGAGCTTTCACGCTTTGCTTGGCTACCCCGAGATGACCGCTGGGACTCTCTCCTTTAGAGCGTCGGGGTGAAATGGAGTCAAACCCAGGCTGGGGCAGACGGTGGCTCCGAGCTGCAGTGGCTCCTGGTCAGGAGTGAGAGGTTGGGATCAAAGCGTATGAAGTAGACGGATGGCGGGGATGCTGGAGCCTGGGGTGAGTTGGGGGATGAGGAAGGCTCTTCATTTTATTTATGAATTGTATGTTTTGGTCACAGAGGAAGGAAGTTTCATAACGCTTTGATAAATACCAGCTCTAAGAAACTGAAAGGAGTGTTTGCAGAGTCTAACCACAATGCTTATTTTTACAAAACGTGGAGGCAAGAATAACTCCGGCCCTCGCTGTGTCCTTCTGCGGGAGCTTACGGCTTATGGGGAAGCTGCTGAGATTGCGTCCATTTAAAACATTGAAGGGAACTGTATACAAAAAGAGGCTGTTAAAACATAGTTATAATAAAAAAACCTTCAAATATGCTAGACTGGAGCTGTATCCAGCACGTACACAGCCAAGCTACAGAGCCCTTCAAGCTCAGCGACAAACTCCTTTCCGTGAGAGTTTGCGAAACCTGAAAAGCCAGTGGCTGATTTGTGGCTTTGCTCTGAGCTGGATGACATTGAGGCCCAGTGGGGGTTCCAGGAAAAGCTCAGGTTTTCAGTTGAAGGCACCTTTGTGATTTCTGGTTGTCTAGTTGGTTGAGTTTTGCATTCGTTTGCCTCTGACACATAAGACGTGAGACTCAACGGGCCAAGCACACCCAGAACAAGCAGCTGCTCGAGTCCTTTCAAAATGCAGCTGCTGTTTTCCGTAGACATTCATTCGAGGTAAATATACTTCAGATTGCCCAAATGGACTTTGTTTCTTGGTGTTCAAGGTGTCTTTCCCTCTCCCCTAATGGTTTCTGGCTTATCCTCCATAAAGTCATAATCTGGATTTATGGCCTCAGAAGAGTCTCCTCCATGGCGGTAGATTGATGTTGTGGGCGTAGCTTTCAGGTGTTGCTGTGTGAGAATCTGAGCGAGGGGCTTGTCAAACCACGAAACATTACAAGGATGAGCAGGACTAAGACAGACAAATTTTGGATCATAAACTTCCCCCTGCAAGCTCCTAGCAGGCTACTTGCACTGCAGAAGGACCTTCAAACTGACAAGCTTTCTTTACTCTTCTTTCCTTGCCTAACCCAGCGTGACAGATGTTTCATTGCCTCCAGCTGCCCTTTTAACTTCTACACCATCAGGTTTTCAAATTCCTAAGCCTTCTCTAAGTTTTACAACATCCCGCAGGGTCACATTTCCTAATTCCCCCTCTGCTTTCTACAACAAGTCAGTAAGTATTTCTTTGATATACCAATATACTGCCGATACCGTTTGCTTAAATACAACCCGTGTGATAATGGTTATAGGAACAGCAGACAGAGCAGGAGCAAGAATTTTCTCTTGCATTTGTGAGCATCGCTTTTCTTATAATATGTAAAACGGGGTCCGTGGTGTCACCTGTTAGTGTAGCTGCCAGAGCTGGCATCTGTCTTGAAACAGTTCACAGTAGGGCAATACGCGTAAGTCGTGCCAGACGGTAGGATCATGAAGGTGGAAAAAGACCAACCAAATGATCATAAAGTCCAACCGTCAACCCAACACCACCACACCCAGGAAACCACGTCTCGAAGTGCCACATCTACACCTTTTTTGAACACCTCCAGGGATGGTGACTCTACCGCCTCCCTGGGCGGCCTGTTCCTGTGTAAATGAAAACAGGAAAACCTTTAACTGATGAAGTTACATTCCAGAACTGGTTTAAAAAACTCTTCCTCATAACGTTGTTGTATCTTTCTTCGACAGATACTGCATTGCGGCAGTTACAGGACATGAAAGCCTAGTTAAACTTTATGGAGTTACTGAATTCATACTTTTCACGCTTGTAGTGTGAAAATCCATTGTAAGAGAGAAGGTGAGGGAACTGCCGGGTGGCTCTCCTACCAACCACCCGGTAACCTGTCTGGCACAAGGCGCTGGGAATGAACTTGTGGGTCTCCTACCGCTGGCAGCTTGCTGTGACGGGAGGATTAAGCGAACATAAACCCTTGGGGATTTTGTTAAGCTCTAGCAGGTCTTAGGGTTTCTGAAAAGTCAACCAAAACTTGCACGGTCTGGCGTTTCAGGAGTAGTTAGGGAACTCCGGGCCCAGACAGGACTGAATTAGAAGAGGCCGAGGGAACTAAACGGTGGGTCTCTTTGGTCACGTCAGCCTTGTTTTGATCACTGTCCTTCTCTAAGTCTGTTCCTGGCTGGTAATACGTGTCATTCTTTGTGACCTGACGCGTTCGTGCGCTACCTGCAGACATCTTTTATTGCTATTGTTATCGCGGGGGTGATCTAGGGCCTATTTTATACCGAATAAAGAGCATCACTGCACGGATGCCTCTGCGAAGAGCTTTTCCGCAGGCCGAAGCGCTGCTGGCAGAGCTCTGCCTGTCCCTGTCCCCATCGGGTGCCGCGGTCACAGCTGCGGCGAGTGCTGTGTGTGCGAGTGCCGCATCGTGCCGTCCCCATCTCCATGTCCACCTTTCGTTGCGTCTACAGTGAATTTCGAGTCGGGCTCGGAGAGAAGGAAATGGGGCTCGCTCCCGAAAGACGGCGAGCTCTGTCGGCTCTGGATGAGCAAAAGAAAACCGGGATTTATCAGCAGTAGCAGGAGGAAATGTGCAGAGTACAGTACGGCTGAAGCATGCGTTTTTGGCAAAGCTGCAGCTCATTATTCTTCCATCCAGACCAAATGCCCTAAAACAGTATTTGTCTCCATTTTTCTACTCTCTTTCAAGAAGGAAATGCTTCTTTAGAGAGCAAAAAAAAGTAGCTGCTTAAGCACAAATACATTTTTAGAGTGCCTTGCTTAGTGCCGAATGTCAAAGAGTTTGCCGACGGCTGATAAATCTTTTTGAAACCTGCCCATATATTTCTCATGTCTAACCAAAACTTGCCATTCCCCAATGGCACCCTAGTCAAATCTGGGCTTGATTTTGATCTGTAACCGAAAATGATCAAATGCCTGACCTTGCTGCGGCGCAAGGTCTCCTCCTCACCCTCTCGCTGCTGATTGCCTCTGCCCTTCTGCAGGTGGAAGATGGTTCAGGCTGTGGCAGGGGCTGACCTTCCTAGCTGAGCGTTCGCCGTTTCTCCCAGGGACCGAGCACGCACGGTCCACGCTGGCGCCGGGATTTGCAGCCTGGCCGTGGGAGAGGCTCCCTGTCCGCCGGGCCGGTCCCGCCGCCCGCACTCACCCAAAAACCCTGGGCGGCTGCTGCTCCTGGGCTATTGTCTGCAGGTTTTGGAGATTTCAGTCTGTTAGTCTGGGCTCACGTGGGCAGCCGCTAAGTTGTGCGTTGGGAACCTTGGCAACATACGCCGTCTATTATTTTTGGACTAATTAAAGCAGCTATCAAGTGTTTTGGTGAGGTGTGAAAATGCCTGAATGGAAAGCATCTCCAGTGCTTATTAATAGCTTCCAGATGGACTTTTGGGAGGACGCTGCTTCAGAGCTAGAGGGGAAGCACAGCTTGCGGCTCCTTTGGGTCCCCAGTTGGTAAATCCTTCGTGTCCCACCCCTTCTCTTTCCACTGGGGAGTTTATCTCGGAGCTGAACTGAGGAGCAGAGGGAGGCTGTGCCTAAGTAGTAAGGAAAACAAGGGGGAGGGGGGTGGCGATTCCTCCATTTTCACTTGGTGATGAGCCATTCCCTCTATTTAAAAGGCAATTTGAGGAAGGTGCTGCTGTTCCTTCAACGTCTGGGCCATGCCCCACTGAGGGGCAGAGAAATCCCTGGTTTGGGTAGGGTAATGTGATTTATTCTGGACTCGAGTTAGAAAAACTATATATATTTTTATATATATACTAGCAAATGTGTACTATGGGGATATTTTCATTTTTACAACCTTTTAGTTTAGTCTTCTCTGTGTTAGTACTCTTCAGGCAACTTGTGTGGCTTTATTTGAAGGAATTTTAGCGGAAAGGTATAATAGTTCTGCCCCACTGATTTAAGACAAGAAGGTAAAGCTGCTAAAACCGACAGATTTTTAATGTAAAAAAATTTGGCCTTCTCACGTTACAAACAAGGCAGCCATTAGAGAGTGAGGCATCGTGTTGTGATGATGAACACGTTCTCATCCATGCAAGTGCCGCCGTGCACTCAGGATGGGAATCTTCTGGGTAGGGACATCTTAAGGGTTTGAGCATGTAACAAGGGGGATCGTATTGTACCAGTTAACGCTCTCGTTGCTTATTGGCACTGAAAAGTTAGTAACGGGAAAATAAGGTGCAACAAAAGCAGTTGTGTTTCCTCTGCTGCCGTGTCCCGGCTCGGTCTGGCAGCAGCAGCTCACCTCTGCTCCCCCTTCTGCTCTCTTCCAGACGTGAACGAGTGCGAGGCGGGGAACGGTGGCTGCGAGTCCCGGTGCCGCAACACCATCGGGAGCTTCTACTGCAAGTGCGCGGCGGGGCTGAGGCTGGAGCGGGACGGGAAGGCGTGCGCAGGTAGGGCCGGGGGCCGCGGCCGCCTCGCGCAGCCCGAGCCCCGGCAGCGAGGGTCTGCGCGGGGCGTTTGCGCAGGAGCCGCGTGCCGCAGGGCAGTCGTCGCCGCGGCGCTGAAGGAGAGGCGTCGGGGTTTCCCCTCTCCTCTTGCGGGTCGCGCGCACTTTTGGTGGCATTCGGCCATCCGGAGGAAGTGCTCGCTCTCTGCTGCACGCTTAGAGATATAAATGGTGGTCGTAGAAGGAAAGCCTGACCTGGATAGAAGTGAAGTTTTCAGGGTGAGATCTTGGCCCTGTCGAAGCTGATGGCGTGTGTTTTATTGCATCAAAAGAGACGAGGTTTCTCCTTTGGAGCCTGTATGGTCACGTTGTTCCCTGCCTTCCACTTTAAGCCTCCTGCTTTCAAACCAAAGTGAAAGAGAAGACACAGTTTTGTGTTTGTCAAATGAAAAGACTCGACGGGGTTTGTGTTGGCGTAGTACCCCCAGCCAGCCCCTCGTCACGGGGCCGTTTCCGCTCCTGCAGCTTGAGCCTGTGCTGTTGTGCGCCGAGTAGATTCCCCATCCCTTTCTCCCTGGGCGTTATCATCTGTGCAAGTGCTGGAGCCGAGTCAGAAAATGCAAAGAGCTATTTGCTTATCAGAGCTGAGAACAAGACAGTGTATCGCAGTTCCAGGATTCACTGACAGCATCAGAGAAAGCCACCTTTACTGGGCTCCTGCAGACCCAAACTCTGAAACTCGTGGATCCTCCGGTGCAACGTTAAAATCCCTGCTACAGGGTTCTCGATTGCTTGGAAGGGTCGTGATTCTGTGGTGGAGCTCTCACGTGTTTTCAGCACTGGTTTGCTTAGCAGAAGTCCAAAAGTATTTGAAATAATTAACAAGGATTGCTGACAAACTGGGAAGGAGTCATTTCTGTGGATATCAGTTTGGACATTAAAGAATTCTGCAGAAAAATGTCACTTTCTTGCCAATTTGGTACATTTGTCTTGTTTTGTTGAAAAGAACTGAAAAGTATTTCCTGGCTCTGCACCACTGTAGAGATGTGTGAAATAAACAGCTCTGCCCTTATCTTAGCCAAGCTAAAATATTTTCAGTTTCCCCAGAATTCCCCTGACAAGGATTAGCTTCTCAGATGATTAAGAGGTTCGGGATTTTGGTGGAAACAAACAATCCTTTTATTTTTTTCCTTTTTTTAGGGTAGACAGTGTGAATCCCTTTGCGTATATTCGTGGAATTATTTGTAGTTAGTCATGCCCACAGAGCCCGCGCGTGCCCCCTCTCCCCCTCCTTGCAACCTCGGGGCGACCCACCTCGGGCTCTCTCCCCTTTGCCTGACCCCATGTCGAGGGCCGTGGGCTGCGGTAAGTGCTGTCGTCCTCCTGGAGCTCCTCATTCCTTCCGCGTGCGTTCGTTCTGTCTGCAGGTTTCATCGCGCAAAAAAAGAGCACAGGAAAGATTAAGTCCTGAATTAACCGAGACTAGAATTTGCACTGGGCCGTGTCACTCATATGCTCCCGTTTTGCTCAAGTGTAAATCTCTACGCACCGGCAAGGCGGGTGTTAGTTATCCTCTCCGTCAGGCTTGCTCCTGTGAGAGCGGGTGGACCCTGCTGTACCCGCCACTTTTTACGTTAATTTTGTTTTTATGTCGGATGAGAAACTCTCTCCGAATACCTACTAAAGCACGTATAAAGAAGCGTGGATGGGATTAGATCCGTGTTTGTACGGATGGGGGAGTTTAGAAAAGACAAAAGGCACCGACTGATGTTTGCAGTTCGCAAAATACTCAGCTTTTCTTGATCGACGCCTGATGGAGCCTGAAGAAGGCAGCCTGGGCTACAAAATGCGAGGTTAGACATTTGGGGCCCTTTGCTGGCTCCACGTTGGACAGGAATTTGCATCTTTCCTCTGGGTGGCCTGCGAAGGCGAGTTGTGGGTCTGGACAACCCCACAGGGTGGGGTTGGGGTACGTGCCCGTGCACGCGTGTGCCTGCACGCTGCTGGCTCCGACCTAGCCTTGTGTACCTTACGGAATGACTCCCAGCTTGGTCTTATCCATGACCCAGGCAAACGGGCAGTAGCAGTGTTTGGCTCTCCAGTCTGTTTTCACTTCTGAGCTAAAGGGATTAGAGTTAGAAAGAAAATCCTCCCTTGGATTTATTCAGTCCTGGGCCGCTTTGCTAATGCTACCAGGAAAGGAGCCAATTAGCTCTCGTACCCATCGGGGATCTGTCTGACAAGCTCCCTTAATGCTGGCACTTAGTCCCTGGGTGGTACCAGCTCTCATCTTTATTTACATGGTTTGAACTTGAGCTAGCGATCTCGAGTTGCAAGGAAATATATTTTAACCGACAGTAACCATCGTACGATGTACCATTATCAATAGTACACAGCTGAGTAGGTGCTTGTACAGTGTTACTCTTTTATTGAATACAGGATGATTATACTTGTTATAGTATCTCTGTATTTCTGATTTTTTCTGTAGTGAAAGAGCTGTCTGTACAGTGGTTTGGGGACATTGTGTGGGTTTTTTTATGGGGAAACAAGCAGGTTTTCTTTTTGACAATGATTTTTGAGGTATGGCAAATTCTAGGAGAGCTCAAGTTCTGTTTGAACAACGTCTTCTTGAGGATCCGCTGCCCCGTGTTAGGTGGTAATGTCGGGGACTTGGACTAGTGATAGGATGAGAGGAAATGGCCTCAAGTTGCACCAGAGGAGGTTTAGATTGGATATTCGGAAAAATTTCTTTACAGAGAGAGCAGTCAAACATTGGAACAGGCTGCCCAGGGAGGTGGTGGAGTCACCGTCACTGGAGGCATTCAGAAAACGTGTGGACGTGGCACTTTGGGACATGGTTTAGTGGGCACGGTGGTGTTGGGTTGATAGTTGGACTTGATGATCTTAAAGGTCTTTTCCAACCTTAATGGTTCTATGATTCTTTGTGGAAGCCCCTTTTCTAGATCTATTGGCCACCATCAATTCAGGTTTAAGTTACATCCCGGAGAAGGAGCTCATTTGTGGAGTGGTACTAAGTGATGCTTCTCCTTCGGCTTTCCTGTTTTGCTGTAGGAGGTTTTGCAGAAAACCGGCACTCTGGCACAGACTTTTGGAAGAGTTGGTATGCGCTAGCGACAGGCGCAATGGCGAGAGCTCAGCCAAGCACGCAGTGGATAGAGCTCTTAGAAAGCATCATAAACCAAACCTCCAAAATAGGATTCTCACAAACAAATGATTCTCATTTTATCCTTCTAAGCGCCACTTCATGTAGAGAGGCATAGCGGAAATTTTCATAGCCCTCTTAGGACAAGGGCATTCGCTCCAAAATGAAATGAAGATTCATGCATTAGCTGGATCATGTGTAATAAACCTAATTCAGCACACGGGGGTCTCCATTCATGCAATTACGAACTAACATTTTCCTTACACACATGTAGAGGGGTTCAGAAATCTGTCTGGAATTCATTTTGGCATGCAGCCTGTGACTGGTATGTGTTAAATTTCCTGCGCTCTTTGTTTGGCAGACTCTTGGTCAGGCAACGTTACAGCACGGCGCAACGACAGAGCGCCTGAGCCGCCAACCCCCGGAGTCAGGGTGTCATGGCTAAACAGGTTGGAATTCCAAGTTCCTCTCAATGCAGACAGGTCAATCCAGGTGGGGCCAAGCTCCTCTCTGGCCTCACCTGGAGGACTATCAGGAGGTGAAAGCGGGGAGTGAAGTCCCTAAACCATAATTGTCTGTCTAGCAGCGGGAAAACCGAGAAGCTCTTAGCTCTTAGTTTTCTTCTTAGCACGTACCCACCCTGTGCGCGGGGATGGCTCGCGCCGTGCTGAACCCCAGGATCACAAGCCCCGTGCCTCAGCCTGTTCTTCTCGGTTCCCTTCTGTGTTTCACCCCCGGCGCTTTTCTGGACTGCCTTCATATTCTCCATTGGGCTGTTTCCTTTTAACTGTAGGATCCTTTTTAAAATGTCAGAAGAAACTTGGTACAGGCTTTGGGTAATTTTTGGATGAAGCCGCAAGCACCCGTAATTACCTAAGCTGGTTGACCTGTGCCTGTGTAGGGGTGAATTAACTCCGGGACTTCACGCGCTGTTGGAACTTCGCAGTACCACGGTGTCAGCTGTAGCTTGTTTGGGTTCTTACGCGAATTTGTTAACGCTAAGCCTGAATCTGAAGGAAATTCCGGGAGAGTTACGGGTCCGGTCCAGCTCACTCCCTGTTCAAAGAACCCCTCTGGATGCTAATGCTCTCCTAGCTAATTCCACCAGAAGCAGTAACGATCTGCTGCTGATTGTACCCTGTTGCCATACTCAAACCAACTCTTAGTACTTAATCAGCTGAAGTAAATTAGGTGACAGGGAAGCTTGAGCTGGCTCAAACCTGGCCAAGCACAACGTATTACATAAGCAAGACTCAACTTATGTTCAAGCCCTATGGGCTTCCGATGCGTGTGCTCTACCACGGAGCTGGGTGGAAAAGTCTGAGCCTTTCACGATTATTTTTTTTTTAGCAGCCTAAGAAAATACAAGATTGAGCAAGTTTGTCACGTTGTTAATTTGTTGAGCATCAGCGGCTGTGCTAGCATTCGCTTCTGCAGGGCAAGGAGCGAGGGCTCTTTGTCGGGGGCTGCATGTGCCCAGGTGGGAGGAATTTTCAGGTCATGGGGCCAGTGGAAAGGTCCCTTTGGTCGGTGCTTGTGCAGTCAGGGAGTCACTTGGAGAGCTGCACTCGCTCATTCGTCTGCATTCCAGGCAAGGCTGATTTTACATCAACAACGTCTTACTAGCGTTACTGAGTTGAGGAAGTTGCTCTAAAGCATTTTTCATAGCTCTGTGGCAACATTCATTTCTGCGTGTCAACACTGATGGAAACATTCACGGGCAAAGTGTCGCACTAGCCGTTGTGATGGCCCAAATGTCGCTGTGCAGAGGGGTTGTTCCCGAGGAACCCATCGCGGCCAGCAAGGGAAATTCATGAGGTCTGGCGCTGCGTTATTTTTAACTGGGTGAAGTAATCGGTAGATCCAAAAGCGACTTCTAGCGGGGTGGCAGTGTACGCCGGCAGGTGCAGAGGCGTGCTGCACGGCAGCGAAACGGGGCCTTGGGTTCGGCGTGGGCCTCGGCGAGCGCAGGCGTCGCTTCGGGTGCCTTTCAGCGATACCCCTCCAGCATTCATTCCTGCCCCGCGTCGTCTCTCCCCCGGCGCTGAGCATCTCCTCGGGGGACCCCAGTTGGAGCTACCAGGCAGCGATAGGACACGTGTTAAAGGGCTGGCAGGCTGTGGCACATCAGCAGTTTGCAGATTTCCCTGTGTGCAGACGGATTTCTAAATTTCTAAAAACTTGCAGCATCTTTCAGAAAGGTTACATTTTTTTTTTCTGCGAAGTAACTGGCAAATTTTTGGGTTGGGTATTTTAACTCAAAATGTTAATGAAAAGCATGTGGACTGTTGCAAGGGGTGAATATTCCGATGAGCCGAAGCGGTCCCTGAAACGTTAGGAAGCTGCTCTCGCTTGGAACAATCTGCGCAGGGGACTCGTGACTGGAGTCCACCTTCCTTTGGAAAGCGCCGCAGCGTTAGCCTTAAATCGTTATTTTCCTCCTGGATTCAGCTTCTCTCTATGTTTCAAAATTTCTCATGGAATGCTCTTCACTGCAGTCTAAACCACAAGTTTTAATTTGGAATTTTACTATGGCCAAATAATACTGCTAAAACGTCTCAAAGTAGCAGGCCCTGCTCTCCCCCAGCTCAGCCCCGCAAGCGCATTGTTTCAAAACATTCCAGAAAGTTAAATCGGGCTTTTGAGCTTGCCTCTGGAAAATCCAGTAAGCTATTCTTACTTCTTGTCTAATGAAAAAGGTAAAACAAAATTCTAGGCTCCATCTTACAGGAAACGGTAATGCTATGGTTTTCTTTGGAGCAGTCACAGTGGCTGTTCCTTATTTGAGCTTAAATTTGTCGATGAAGATTTCTTTTTTTCTTGATGTTCAGAACAGCCCTGTGAAGGTTTCTCTTTGGCGTCTCACTTAAGGACTGGCAAGGCCCTTGCTTTTTTGTGGGGGAGCTGGATTTTACCAGCCTGCGCACGCAGCCTCATGCTTGGGCCTGCGCTGGCCGCTCGCACGAGTCACTAGCCCCAGAGAGCCTGTGCGTGGGTGATGAGGCTCGGTGCCTGGCAGCCCTGCGTGCGGCATCCTGTTCCTTGCACCCTCCGCCTCGCCCCGCAGCTGTGGCTGAGCCCCCGAGGGCCGAGCGACCCAGCGGTGCTCTCGGGTGCCGTGGGGGGGAGCCTGGCCACGGGTCACCGCTTTTGAGGGCTCGCCAGGCGCATTTTGGGCAAACCGGCGTCTTTGTTTCCCGGTGACGGTTCTGCGTCACCCCGGCGGGTGCCACCGCGCCCTGCGCGTATCGCGGGGGCAGCGCCGAGCTCCGCGGCACCGGCGCTGCGCAGAAGCCGTCCGTCCGTCCGCCTGTCCCCCCGCCCCGCCGGGGCAGGGCCGCCCCCGGGCCGGGCTTCACCTGCGGGGCGGGGGCAGCGCGGGGCGGGGCCGCTCGCCCGCCGGCGGAGCCGCTCGCCCCTCGGCAGAGTGCTCGCCCCCCCCGGCGGAGCCGCTCGCCCGCGCCGCTCCGCGCATCCCCGCTGCTTTCTGGGGGCGGGTTTCGCTCGCCCGGCTCCCGCAGCTCGGCACCGCTTGGTCGCCCACGGGCGTCCGCCTTCTGTGGGCTTTTCTTCGCCTTCTGCCTGGCTGCCCGTTGGCTCGCCGCCATGGGGCGGGTGCAGGAGCGGCTGGGGATGCTGCTGTGGTGCTTCGGGTTTTTGGGCGGCCTCCCAGGTACCGCGGGCAGCCACTACCGCTACCTCTGGAGAAACTGCTACCCCTGCCCCTGGCTGGGGCGTGCGGGCCACGCCGAGCTGCGGCCAGGTACGTAGCCGGGCGCGGTGGCTTCGCTGGGGCTCTCCTCTTCGGCGTGCTGCTGCCGCGGGGCGGGCAGCTGGGCTCCTGGGGAGTCCCAGACTGGCAGCAGCTACAGTCGAAGCGGGGACCGGGCTGCCCAAAGGCTTTTGCGTTGCTTCTTAGCGTTATCGTAGGCACAGTCCGCCTTTGGCAGGTCTGCAGGTCTGAAAAGTCACTCCTGGCAGAGGGGGAAGGAAACGAGGGGTTCTTTCCGCCAGTCGCTGTGCTGCTCTGTGGCTTGATTAAAGAGGGCTACTGTGCAATATTCCTGTCAAAAACGAACGCGTACCTTTTGTTAAGGTACGCCGCTTCGCTTTTGCCTCCGTTCCAAAGGGTTTCACCCCAGTGCAGGGCAACAAATGAAATAGGATACTGCTTTATCTTGGAAAAAATCCATCCTTCTCTCTGTGAGACTCTGAATTTGTCTGTGTTCTAGGGGTCCTATATAGTGGAGCCTTGCAAAGGACAGAGCTCAGTATTACTCGGGGTCCTTTTATGTGTAAGGGGAATCCTCTGGCGGCAGTGACCGGGGCCGGGAGCTGGGGAGTGTACGGGCCACAGCTGGTAGACGCAGTCCAAAGAGCCACGTCTCACAGCTTGCCCCTCGGTGCCGACGTCTTCATGCTCGGTGGTGGCTGTCAGAGGCAAATTCCCAGCAAGGAGTCTCAAGCCTGTTGCCGTGCGGATGGTCCGTGGCCAGCCCGCGTTTCCCGTCGAGCAGGTGGAGGGGATGGAGTCGCCCCGTACTCCCGTTGCGCACGTGCAGCGCCTTCCATCAATGCTGCCTCGGCGTTTTGCCAGCTCTGCTGCGTGTCAGAAAGTCGGAAGCGTTGATGGACCGTGCCTGCTAATAGCAAGTGGAGACTTGAGCATAGCAGAAGGTAAATGGTCAACTTCCACGGTTCCACTTCCAAGCAGTAAGGAGCAAAATCCACACTTCTTCCCTGTCATTGACAAGTTTACTTGTTGGGGTTTTTGTTTTTTAATGAGACTTGCACTTTCTGCTGCACTGGGTCAGGCACTGCAATGAGACAAGACTTTTTTGCCGCTTTCCAATACCTTTGTTGAACAGCGTTCAAAAAATGTGCAGATGTGGCACTTGGGCACATGGTTTAGTGGGCACGGTGGTGTTGGGTTGATGGTTGGACTTGATGATCTTAAAGGTCTTTTCCAACCTTAATGATTCCGTGATTCTGTGATTTATGTGCACTGGCTTGTGTGTGATGGCGGATGGGGACGTTGAGCGAGGCGCGAGTTCTGCGAGCACGTGTACTTATTTCTTCCCCGCCGTGTGTGCAGCTGACCTAGCAGCAGATAAAGTTTGAGGTTGCCTGAAGACTTAGGAAATAATGGCGAATGTGTGAAGTTCATGAAAGACTTTGGATGCTTGTGAGTAATGTAGATATCAAGGAATGCATTATCTCATCGTGAGATAATCCTAATAAATAAATGCCCCAAGCAGTCGATTATAAAAGTGATATCAGTATATTTGCGAGATGTGCCAGACCTTTGGAAAGGGGGCGAGTTGCTGTTTTGCTATTTATAGATCAGCTGTTTGTCTCAAACTCCGATTGCATTTTGTGTCTCCATCCAACACCGTTGGCTCATACGACTTCTCTGACACAAGCTCCTGAGATCCAGCTTTGTGTCCGGAGCAGAAACCTCCAGCCTTCCCTTCCCTACCACGTAACTAACCTGATCCCGATTCCACAGATCGGGAGCTCCGTGGACGCTCGTGGCTTTATCCTGACTTCCGTGTGAAGTTATCTTTTGGTCTGCAAGGCTGAGGTATTTTTCTCAAGTTCAGGAGGAATGTGGCTTTCAGCTGGAAAAGCAAAGTGCCTTCACCCAGGCCCTTTGGCTGTTCTTCCCGAGTGCTCTGAACCTGGGGGAAAAACTCAACGCATCTACTGAAAAGCGTGTGATGTCTGCGGCCCCTTTTCCAGGAGCCTGGTTGTTTTTTCATCTTCAGAAAGGGGTGACTATCCGGGCATCTGCAAGCCAAACTCTGACACATAAGCTAAATATGTTTTTCTTCCAGGAAGTTACGTCTACTATTCCTACAGGGTTTATAGAGGAGTAGAAGGCAGAGTACAAAATAAACCAAACCCAATCCAACCCACCACAGCCTTCAGGCCCACCCCATTGAGAACAACAAAACAACCCGAGGAAAAACACCGTCTCTCTTTCCATCTCCGAGAACAAGTGAATTTTTGGCGTGTTGTGGCACAAAATACCTTTCCCCTGAATGGTACCTTTGACAGAACCAGCAGACGGAGGGGTGAAGACTGGCTCGGGTAAACACCTCGGTCCTCTCCTCCAGCAGGACCAGACTTTTCTGTGCGAGTCGCTGACATGTGCTGGCAGAATGCTGGGGCTTCGGCCTCGAATCTTCCCGGGGCACGCGGAGCTGCTGTCTTCTCGCGCAGGTGCTGTCTGGACCTTGTTCTCTGGGTGTTGACACGAGAAACAAGGCAATTTTTCAGGGAACTTAGTTGCTGCCTTTGAACACAATTAGGTGCTCAGGAGACACGGCCTGAGACGAGGTGCTGGGGGCAGCTCCCTGAAGACGTGCCCCCCCTTCCGCAGCCGGCGTGCAGGTAGGTACCCCAAGGCGCGCGGGAGCGGCTGGACGGCAGGAGCTGGGGGTGGGAAGCTAGCATCGCACCTGCAGACGGCAAGGTGGGCGACACAATCATAGGCGTGTGTTGCTCGCCCCGAACTCGATACCGCTCTAGTTTTGCTTGACGATTTTCCCTTCGCTGCTTGAGCTTCTCTTCGACAGGTAGCAGCAGACGTTCTCCTGACCATCTGATTTTCAGGATAGCGTGCGCTGGCTTGCTTCGCCAGTGCGGGCAGCGCACGCTTCTGCACAGATGTGTTCTTTTCGTCGGCCAGTTGCGAAAGCAAAGCAAGCGCAATGAACTGCTGCAGATGCGTTTCATTGGTGCTTTTATTGGATGAATGGAGAACGAAGAGGTGTTTTGTGTAATAGTGATGTACGTTTCACTGAGGTCTTGAGTGCCTTATAATGCACTCTGCGTACAAGCGGTGCTCTGTTGGATCCCTTTGGTAGAGTGGCTAATTGCAATGCTATGGATTATGCCCTTACACGGCTAACCTTTACAGGAGAGGTCATTGTGCTCTGCTGGGGACTCGCGTTAAATCGTCATGGTGAAGCAGCCCTTGATGTTCTCTCTATGATTCTCTGAAGGATGTCAGAAAACAGCACGGAGCATAGCTGGTTGCTTTTGTTTGATTATATGGTTTCTGTTAGCTCCTTCATTCCCGCATTCCCGTTCCTGCATTCCCACTGGTCGGTACCATCGGCAAGTATACGTCTGTGCCGACGTCTGTGCGGTTAGCTTCCAGAGCACGGCGCAGGGACCAAGCCGACACGCCTCTGCGCAGGTACGTCTTCTCTCCAAAATGACAGACCGCACAGAGAAGCGGGGTAAAGCAAAGCTATGAAAAAAGGTTTGAGAGGGGGAGTGTAGCAGCACGTCAAGGCTGCCTGCTTGTTGTTACGTGCGCCTCTGCTCCGCTCTGAGTAATACCTAATTATCAGCACCATCCAGAGACAGAAATGTGGGTGCAAATGAGAGCCGGGCGGCTCTCCCAGCCGCCGCGCTTGAAGGCAAAAAAAGGTGAGCTGAGGACAAAGCAGCTCCCCAATACATTTTTCACTTCTTCAGATTATTGTGAAACCAGTGCGACCGTTCCTGAAGTGCCTTTGGAAACTGCTGCTGTTGAGGGTGGCCCAGGCGGCGTGGGAAAGCGACGGGCAGCTCCGCTCTGTCGAGGAGAGGCTGCAGCGAAGGAAGGAATGCCAGCCCGAATAACTCAGTGAAGCTCTTTAAGGCTTTCCCAAATGCCTGTTTTACAAGAAGATGAAAACTGAGGGTGTGGAGGCATTCTGACCGCCAAAGTGACCTTTCTTCTTCCCTCACGTGAGTCTCTTGGGTTCCAAGCCGAGACCAGCCCGAGGCAGGCACCGTTCTTCCCGTCCTGGAGGAGGGAAGGGCTTCCGAGTTCGCAGAGAGGGGGGATGAGGCATCGTCCTCTCCCATGTCTTCCTCGCACTGTTGGACCCTGCTGTTGCTGAGCCCTGCCTGCATGGTCTGTGAGGGGAGCATGGCAGAACAGGGCCCTCGATGCCTGCAGGTCATTCGTGCTGGGGGCTGTGCGATACGTGCAAGAGATGAAGTAACGCGCCGGGGTTTTGTCTTCTGCCACAGCCCGGCCCCGTTCTGCGCCCCGAGTTTCTAATCCGTTGTCGGTGGCGCGGGGCAGGTAACGCGGCGCTCCTCTCCCCACAAGCGGTCGGCTTTGGGCATCCAGTGTGCCGCTCTGTCGGTTCAGCTCCTTCCAGTCTCTTCATTTCCTAAAATTGCTGAATTAGCTTCACCAAACTGGTACCAGCAAGATAAAGGCACTAAATCCCACACATGCTCATCTTGATGGATTTTAATTAACCTTTTCCCGGCAGCCCTGCTCTGTAATCCAGGCTAATTGCCGCAGGGATTCAAGCCTGGCACTGCTGTTTAGGCAGATAGAGCAAACCTCAGCAGCGTATCTGCTGCCTGTGCTTCCAGCTGGGATCCATCTCCTCCACCTCAGCCTTTCGGAGGAGATAAACTGCCTCTTTAGTAATTTGCAGAGCTGCTGTTGCCACTTTCTTTCCTCTGACGGAGCTCTTGTTCGAGATAAATCACAGTATAACTTCACGAAGGACCTGTACGTGGTCAGAGCGCGCACGTAACCACGGCCATCTCCGCGCACCCTCCTCTCTGTTTCGGTCTCGTGTTCCTCTTCCCTGAAGTAGATTAGAGCGTAACCCCAGCTGGTCCACGTGGCCGATATCTGAGCTCCGACGGATTCTCTCTGTCGGGGGAAGAGGCTGACGAGAGCCGTTTCTCAGGTGTGCCCTGTGTCCTTGCGGATGAGGATGTGAACTCTGGTTTCCTAACACAGCCGGGGAGTTTCCCTGCCCAATAAGCCAAGTCCCACTCCCAGGGTCTCGCTGCGTTCGGTTTTTGCATCTGCCTCAGTATCCGCTGGCCCTGTCCATGCCGGCACGGCGGAGTGCCCAGGCACGAGGGCTCGGCGTGCTCTGTCCTGGCATGGCTCTGGGTTGCTCGGTGTCAGCTACCCTCCTCGGAAGAGAAGCCTGTATGCTTCTAATTTTCCTTCTTTGGCATATTAATTTCAACCAGATTTTGTCAGCGCTCCAATAGGAAAATAACCTCAGCGTGCCACAAACCGCATCTCGCAAAGCGTCACGTAGATTTTCAGATCTTTGTACTGCCAAGACGTGCACCGAGGGCAACGTGGCCCTCCACGGCGATGCTCCATCCCGGCCCCGGGAGGCGGCTCCTGCCGCTTCGCCCTTTGTGTTCCTGGGCAAATCGCGAGCCCCATGCCGCTGCTGGGGTGGCCAGTGGCCAGTTGTGTTATTTCCAAAGACGCAAACCTAAGATTTCTTGGGGATGACCCTGCTTCCCTCCTTTCAGGGGTGCAAAGGATGGGGGGTCTTACTTTGGTCACACCATCGTGTAGTACACATCCAAAAACCTCTCTGTTACTGCAGAAGGAGATGAACAAGGCTCCAGAAGGGAAAAGGGGACGGGGGTCCTGTGGGAAGCGTGCCCAGCGAAGGTGACGGGCGCTTCTGCAGCCGGGGCGCGAGGAAGGGCTGGCCGCTTTCCCAGGCCGAGGTGGGACGGGGCAGAGGCGGGTTTTGGGGTGGGGACAGCCCTCCATAATTACAGAGATTTAGAGGGTGAAAAATACAAAGAGAGAAGAAGAGATATTTAGAGGGGAGATGTGTAATTACTGAGTATGAGTAATGAGGTGAAAGTAAGACGTTTATTCAACACATCACTAACTTTTTTGGATAGTGAGCTCTGAACGCCCAAGTTCGAGCTTGTGGGGACACTGGGGAGCTGCAGGGTTCGGAGGCTGCCAGCAGCTGCTGGAGGAAGGGCTCGGGAGGGCGCGCGCTCCACTGTCCTTCCCGGCGAGCTTGTCGCCCCACCGCACGAGCAACGAGTGCACCAGGGGCTCGTGGGCTCCGTAGCCTCCCAATTGTGTAAAACCTTCGTGGAGGAAAATGGTTTAATTAGAACTAGGTTGCTTTGACGAGCATCTCGGCTTCGTGCCGCAGCATTCCTTCCCCCTGCAAAGCTGGTTTGGATTTGGGTTACTCTTTGGAGAGCATCACTTAAAGCTTATGTTTCACCTCAAAAATCCATTCATTTTCCTTTCTTTAACAATGAAGTAAAATGGAAGAAACAGGAAAAAAATACCAAAACCTTCTAAAATGCCCAGAGGAGGAAGCTACAGTCCACGGAACGGGCAGAGGCCCGGCATTACACAAACGATCGTTTTCTGCCCAGTTGATGAAGCCTACAGCTACAACGGGCGCTCCGAAGAAGGAGCCTTGTACGGCCGTCGCAGCGGCACATCAGAAGTCGAGACTGTGGGTTCACCAGGCAGCACTGGGACGGAAAGGGCAGAGGGCCATTTGCACGTGCTCCGATCTTTCAGTTTTGCCTTTGTAAGCAGTGAGAAGCCTTCTAACGAAAAGTGTTCTGAGAAAACAGTCATTTTGTGTTATTACTGTGTAGCTCAGAAACAACCAGTCAAACAAGCATCACCCTTCCCACTTTGCCTCCCGTTTTGTCCCTGACCCAGTCCATTTGCTTGCTGCTAGCTGATTTTGCTGGTAATTAATCCCATCAACGTAAAATAAATCTAATTAACGCGAGCTTTTAGCACCGGCTTCAGTCGAGGTTGCATTTCTCCTGCGCTTCTCGGCGCGCTTTGCCTCCCCGGCGGGAGCTGTAGCGGCAGCCGGGGAAGAGCGATCTGGCAGAGCAAACGGGGAGCTGGGTGATGCTTCGGGCAGGGGCGCGGGGCAAGGGTGCGGCTCGGGCAGGTTTTTGCACCGCTGGCTTGCAAAGGCAGAGTCAGGGCATCGCCCTGCCGTGATTCATTGAGGAAATGTTTCTTTATCTTATTAGTAACAGTCATTGATGAAGCGGCGCTGGTTCATTGCTCAGCTTGGCTCTGTATCGTCCTGCTGCTTGCGTGACCGGCGCGCTGTGCCAGCGGGAAATAGTTGTGCGTGCTGAAGACGTCTTCGCAAAATGCAGAAAGCGCGTAGAAACGCTGATAGGCCCAAAGCTACGGAAGCTTTCTCTCCATGGAAAAAGGAACTGCTGGTTGGTTTTTTTGCCGTTAGGGTGAATGTGACCCGGTTCCCCCATCTGATTAGAGATCCTTGATCCTTTCCCGTCTGAGCGGTAGCATACGTGTATACGTGTACACACACACAAATGGCAGGAATTAAGAAACTGGGCAGCTATATCCGCAAACATCTCCCTTATTTCTAATTATAGCCATATGAAAGAGTCTTACGTCTCGGAGACTTGAAATTGCCTTTGACAAGCTCCTGATATGCATCTCGGTTAGCACCATGTAACTGGGCGCTCCAAATATTTTTACATTTCTTCTCAGTTCTGGAAGTTATTCCCGGCGCTCGAAGGCAATTTAAGGTCTGTGAAAGAGGAATGAATCTCCCTTTCTGTAACACGCTGCTGTCTACCTCCCCGGTTTTGAAGCTCCGATACTAAAATATAAAGAGCTTTTTCGCCGCAAATTCGTGGGCTAGTTCCCATTTCAGCTCTTGAAAGATTGCTCAGCACTTGGCAGATGATTCTTCTGGCTCAGAGGATGCCTTTTGTTCGAGGGCCTGCCATTTTACCAATAGAGATGGATGTGCACCCTTTTACCGGCCAAGCGGATTCCTCGCAGCAATGGCTGCCTCCGTTTTCCCGGGCTTGCTCTGGTTGCGGAGCTGGGAGGAGAGGGCCAGGGAGCTGCGGTCGGAGTCTCGCCATTTGCGTTCTGCCCTCTGTATTTGGGGGCGAGCTGGATGTCATGGTGTTCTTAAGTATCGTCTAATTGTGAAAAATCCATGGTAATAGCTTTCTCCAGGTATTGGCGTGTGTTCTCTCCCATCCCAGCGACGTGTAGCAATTCTGAGCGGAGCTTATCCCCAGGTACCCCAGATTTTGCTGCATTTCAGCAGCAGGTCAAGCGAGTTCCAGGCATAAACGGTGTGAAATGTGTTAAACGCTTTGCCAAGTACCGAGAGGAGAACCGGGGCAGTAAAGCCTCTCGCCTTCGGCACGTGGCCGAGCTCGGCGGACGCCGGCTTCTGTGCCGCGACAGGATGCGACCGGCTCAGCGGGATGAGAACATCCGCCGCTGTGGCGCTGAGGCCGCGTTCAGCTTTCCCCCTCGCTGCAGTCTGTAGCGTTAGGTGTTTGCTCCCACCATTCGCCTACGTAACAAATGGCCTAGCCCAGCCTGTTTTCAACACCTACAGAGTGAGGAAGTGTAAAATATTAATTAAGCCGTAATCTCAACAAGATGAAGGATGGCTTATGCTGATTGACAAATAAGATTTTTTTTTTTTTTTGGCTGATTGCATGCTTGTCATTGAAATTTCTTAAATAGCTTGACTGATTAAACCTCATGAAATGACAGTCTTGTTCCCTCTGCATTCGTTCCCCACATCTGGAGTCAGTCCACAGAGGGTGAATATTCCTGACTTCAGATCCCGTCATGCCCACTCCGCTGAATTTTTCTGCCCTCTCCCCTTTTCTTTTGCAGACGTCGATGAGTGCCGGGTCCTCAACGGGGGCTGCCAGCACCGATGCGTGAACACCCTCGGATCTTACTATTGTGAATGCAAGCCGGGCTTTCGCCTGCACACAGATGGCAGGACCTGCATTGGTAAGTCGCCGTTTTCAGTTTCTTGAGAAGCTCTAATACTTCGTAGCCCTTTGCCTACCTGCAGATGTGTGGCATTGTACGGAAAATGCTTACGTTGGCTTACCCGCTCACACGCAGGGAATTTGAGATGACGGTGATGGGTTGCGTTTTCCTTTGTTTCTCAGGACCCTGGTCGTCTTCCCTAACGTGTTTCTGTTACCGGGCTCATGACGTTTGGTGTTCTTCGGTGTGGACACGTACGATTTTGATTTCTTTGCAGTTCCTTAGTTTGTTCTGGTTCAGGAGAAGTAACTTCCAATGCTTTGATGCTTCTGCTTTTGATACCAGCTGTAGCAGATACGCCACTTCCAGAGCAAATACGTAAACTAGATCATGAAAAGGTTCAAGTCGGTCGTCCCCTTTAGCCCGGCTATTTCCCTAGCCACGTGGTAGGCACTAGGTGTGACAGACAAGTGCGAATAAGCACGGCTCTGCGTGGAACTGTGGCCAGAATAATCTCAAAAGCCTCTTCCCTGGGCTGTTGATCACACGTCCGCTTGGATGGTGCGTGTCCAGACACTACAATTCAGGTGCCAGGTTTGGCTCGCGGCTGAGGTGTGGGCCAATTTCTTGAAATATTGTTGTTTGCCTGCCCTGAACCAGAGTCTTAGAGACACCGGGGTGGAGCTTGGAGTCTGCCTTCCAGCATCTGCTGCTGCAGTTGTTTTTCTTAAACCACTTCCCCCTCACAGCTTTATTTGACACATTTTTCCATTTTTTGAGGGATCTTTTCATACGTGTGGAAAGAATTCCCGGGCCATGGTATTACAAAGGCCGTTTGCTTTTTTTTCTCGGAATATAGTCACGTTCCAGAGTTTGCTAAAAACAACTGCGTGAGCCTGCGCGTTCCAGTTGGGAATGGCGATGTGAGCGGAATAAAAACCACCAAAGGAAGCGGTACCCGCCGTGCCCAGAGCAGCACGAGCTGCGCATCCTTCCACAGCCGCTCCCGCCATGCGACGATACTCTTAACAAGCGCAGCGAGACGTACGTCTGTGGTCTGTCATCTAATAATCGCCTCCGAAATAGGTACTTCTCTTTTTTTGTGGCATACGGCAATTCTGCCGCCTCTGCCTCATAGAATAAAACGTGAGACAAACTGATATAAGGAGCGTTCTCAGCCGGGTCAGGCCCAGCAGGTGAAACAGTTTCTAGAGAAAGTACAAAAAGGACCACGACAGGGAGGAAGCTCTTGTTTAAAAGCGGTTTCCATCCTTTGCTTTCGTCGCTCGGGCTTACCCACTCGTGTGGCTGCGATGTGCCGCGCGTTTCTGCCGGGATCCGGGCAGGCAGGGCTTCCCTGCTCCGTGCTGCTCGCGCCGAGCGCTGCAAACCCGCTCTGCATTAAACTTCTGAGCAAGCGTTTGCCATAACGCGCGGGTCTGTGGATATGTCAGGCCTTCGTAATAGCTCTGTACGAACTCCTTAAGCCGGCTGTGCGGAGGGGTGGAAGTAAACGTCTTTTTCTCGCAAAAGCCCAGAACGGAGCGCAGCCTTGGAGGTTCCTCCTCTGCCGGTGCGTACGGTTGCCCTGCGCCGCGGGTGGCCACGTGCACGCTCCCCTTCATTGCCTTTGCCGACGCTCGGACGGTGAGCCCCCGAGGCTGGCGGCGGCCTGCGGTCCGGCCGGGCGGCTTTCCGTGGGTCGCTTTGTGGTAATCCCGGGCCCTTGGAAAGCCCGCGCTCGCTTTCTGCGGTGTTCTCACAAGTGCACGCAAGTGGTTCTTTCCTTTAGTCCTTGGTCTACGTAAATATTTACACTGCGAAGTCAGAGGCTTTGCTCCGACTTGATCTTGGAAGTCACAGGGGCTTTGTTACGCCAGCGTTCTTGACGTTACCAGGCAGCGATCGCGGGGCGCGGGCAGCGTGCAGGCAGCAGCGGCAAAGGCAGGAGGCCTCACTCAACACGCCCTCCATTCGCACCTCGATTTTCGTGTTTCGGGAGCACTCTGCCAGCGCCGCTGGGGAGGAGGAAAGCGTTTTCTCTCGCTAAATACCAAGCTTAAGGCCAGCTGCAACAGGAGGGTAGAGGCACGATAGCCTCCCTTTGCGGGGAAAATCAGCTGGTTGAGCTTCAGCTGCTCGGTAGCTGTTGGGTTGGTTGGTAGCTACGAAGAGATCGGCGGTGGCGTCCGGCAAAGCTCAAGCCGCAGCGTGACGCTGCGCAGGTCAGAGTAGGCGCGCGTGTCTGGTCGAGTAACGTCGGTCGCAAGGGCAGAGCGGAGACGCCGCAGTGCCCGGCGGCTGCTTTCTCGGGCTGGGGGTAGCAAGAGGTGGCGGGTCTTGCGCAGGAGCTCCTGAGCCACGTCTCTTCACTCCTGTGGAGCTTCAGGCACGGACTTGACTTCAGCCAAGGACTTGACTTCAGCCAAGGATTTCTTTTTCCTGCGTGGCTCTGAGGGATTAGGTTAGCCGGTAAAAGCTGCATCTCTCTTCAAGTTGGGATATCCTCTAATTTTGCTGGACAGGTAGGATTCAGCGCTGCTAAAAGAGAAAAAAATTGCCACTAAATGGAAGGAGTAGGCAAGGAGGAGAGAGAACTGGAGACTCTGCCATCCATTCCCCTCCGCTCCAGAGCTGCTCTGCCCGTAGAGGCAGGGGAAGTCGCTGCTCGTGATCTGAGCCAGGGCTGCAGGAAGGCTCGCGGCTTAGAGCTGGGTCAAGCACGGAGATCGGCTTTAGGAAGCTGCCGGCAGCCCCTGGGAGCAGCAAGGCAGGTCAGAAGGCATTCTGGAGGCAGAAAAAGACCGGTGCCGTGAAGTTTCTAGTTAAGGTCTGTGAAACCACGGATCTAATTCTTTTAAATGTTTTCTGATCCCCACAAAACCCACAAGGGCTTCAGTTAATCGGCAACACCGCCTGAAGCAGGGCGCTCCAGAATTCCCCTGCGGAGGCTTAACCCCGAGCGCAGGACTGGGCAGGAGCTCAGCTCCTGGGAGTGGACTCAGGATGATCGGTCCTTTTCCACCCTCTGGCTGAACTATTGTTCCAAGCTTGCGGCGGCAAGTCGAAGCCCCTTTTATTCCTGAAGATGTCACACAATTGGAAAACAGATAAAATCTTTTGCTGCTGTCTTCTGACGGCTTTGCACCCTTGGTAGTTGTTCGCACCTTTGTGCTCAGGATCGCAGGTGACGAAGCAAGGCACAAGGCAGGAAAAAATGAGCAAAAGTTGTCGGAAGTTACTTGGGCGCCTTTAAAAGCAATTTCCTATGAAGCGTGTTGCAGTTCCCTGCAAAGAGCGTGTAGGATTGGAAGAAGCGTTTTGCCTTTAAACGCGCTTTTCTCGGAGGACGTTGGTACCTTTTCGGCATAAGCAGAGCTCGGCTCCGTGCACAGCCCCGCAGGGGATTCCTAATCTCATCTTTGACGTTGCCTGGAGCACCAAGGGCAGTGAGGGATGGCAGGCTGCGGGCGGCCCCCCGCGCTCACGCCTCTGCATCCCTCCCCTCAGCGGAGCCACGTCTGCCCCATCGATCGTGGGAGCGAGGGGCTCCAAAAGCCTCGCGGCGGTTCCTGTGCTGCAGGGGTGGAATAAAAGCTCACGGCCAAGGCCGAGCTCTCAGCTCCAGGCTGTGCCGAGGAAGCCAGGTGGCAGGAGCCCGCCACGGGCTGCATCCCAGAGATGCTCCGACGCGAGCAACGAGGCCGAGGCGGCTCTCTGGGTGAACCTGGACCTGGACCCGCTCCCCGGCTGTGGCTCAGGGAGCACAGGAAAGGGCTGAAAGCACCTCCCTGTGTCTCGCAGCGACACTCACAGCCGTCGTGGATGCCTTGGGTAATCCGCAGCTCAGTTGTGCAAGACTCTTTTCTTGTGTCTCTTGTTCAAATACAGCGAGTCACTGGTGATGGATTTTAATATAGAAGGGAGCGAGAAAAAGAGCAGACGTTTCCATTGAAAGTGAAACAAGGCAAAAAGAGTCATTAGACGTCCTGAAATTACCTCTTTCTTTATCAGAACCACATGGGCAGGAGGCAGGGAGCTGACATCTTCAGGTCTTTCACTGTTTCAGCAGGGGGATGAAATCCAGTCCAAGGCAAAGAATTTAATCGGAGCCAATTGCTTTTGTTGGCCTGCGGAGGAGAGAGATGGTCTGTATTAACACACAGCATGTTTCTGGAAATTGTCTGAGGTTAGAATAAATCAGTTTGGGATTACATGATGTATCCCTATTTATATTAAGAGTACTTCAAATGAAGAAATCTGAAATATAGCAGCGATTTATATAGCGCACGGAAGGACTATACCATAAAGGTTTGCACGGGCTTGAGCTCCGTGCATGGAGGGTAAGCGTCCCTATGTACTTTGCAGAGGTTTTCGATTTGCAGGCGTTGTACAGACAATTGGCACGTTTTAGAAAATTGGACCTTGTCTTTGTCCAGTGGCACGTTTCTCAGCCATTTCTTAGAACGGGTGGTTGTGTGTGACGCTGCAGAAAGGAATGCCGTGCTCCATTCCAGTTACAGCTGCTTACCGTTACCTTTAAAGCGTTAGCTCGCTGCTTCTGATGGCAAATTGCTTGGGTGTGGAGGATGCGATAGGGATGGGAAAGAGGAGACGTTAGAGCGGAGGAGCCCGAGTCAAGGCAAGCGTTACCACCCCCTCGCTGCGGCGCGAGCGTTGCGCTCCAGGTTCGCGAGGCGGCTAGAGGCACCCGCGCCTTCGGCGCTGCCGAGCCAGCCTCTGCCGCGGAGCTTTGGGGGCGACGCAGAGGGAGCGACCGCCGACGCTGTGAGGTTGCTGGCGGCCGCCGGGCTGGGCGAGCGGCACTGCTCGGCTCCCAGGGGGTTGCAGCGCAGCTACAGGGGCCGAGTTCCGCTCTTCCCAGTTCGTGAAGGTCAGCTGGAGGGTGCGGAGCTCGGCTAGCTCAGTTATTGAACCGACTCCCGCGTTAGGCTGCTACTTCGCAGACCCAACCGCTGGTAATAATGGCCTTTTCATCCCCTTTTACGCGTCCCCCGGCCCCGAGAGGGTCAGAATCTAGGAGCTAGCATCGTTCAGCTCCCTTCAGACAGAGGGGATGGAAGTAACGTCCCTCTTGCAGACGATAAAATATCATCTGTGGAAAATCTGTCTGAGCTTTAATTACAAAAATCTGCATGATGTACGAGATGACACTGGATTTGGCAATGTTGTCACAGAAATGTTAAGCTAGGAACAGCATCTGGGAATGGAAATATTTTTAGAGTGGTTCTGTAAACAGAGAAAAAAAAGAGCCGTAATTAAAGCAAGGCCAGCAGTGAGGTCTGCTGGCTGTTACTCTGCAAGAAGCCAGCTAAGGAGACTCAGAATTAGAAGGCCCTTGCTTTGATGGAGAGACACCCAAACCAATTTTAACGTGTTTCAGTTGCTTCATCTTACTAGTCCTGATTCTTACATTGAATTAGTTTGTATCTTAGCCAAACTGCGGTGCTGCATGAGCACCCCGGCCGGTCGGCGCACCGTGGGTGGCTCAGCCGCCGCAGGACGCCGTTGCTTTGCTCGTTACATCGCGCGTAGGCACCGGTGCCGTATAGCCTACGAGCACCGTATAGCCAGCGATGCCAGCCACTTCTTCCCCGTGCATACGTCTCTTGGCAGAGAAGGACTTCTGGTTCCCATTACCCGTAGTGGTCTGGAACGTACCTGCGAAGGCTGAGACAACAGCATGCGCCGGCCCCTTCGCCATCGTGTGCAGTCGCAGAAGGGGAGGCTCAGATGGGGTTATTAGTCTCAAGAGTACATCTGGTAGCAAATAAGCTATACTAAAAGAAAGACAAGAGGAAGGAAAATGCTCTGCAAGGCCCTTGCGCTCTCGCCATGACACCTTTTAGGTTCTCTTGGCGGTCCGCAAACGGCGTCGGTGAGGATCCGCATACTGGTTCTGGCACTCGGTTGCGTTTAAACACGCCGGCCAAGGAGGGCTCGCTGGAACAGGAACCGTGCCCTGCTCGCGCGGCCAAGAGCCGCCGCGGCCTGAGTGCCTGAAGTTTCCTCTGCCCTTCAGGAGCGGTTTTTGCCATTGCAAAGCGCCATCGCTACACAGCTACGGCGGGGTACGGGGCGGGTACCGTGCCTCCGCGCGGTGCGGCGCAACCTGGAGAGACCTGTTGGGTCTTCTTCTTGGGTGTAGAAATAGAGCTTTTGGAAAGGCTGCTGCGTCCAACCTTACAGGATTTCAGTCTGCTTAACTTTTGTATGGTAAAAAAGAACTGGACTTTAGTTTTTTCCACTCTGAAAAGTCATCTTTTAGAGATATGAGAGGAGGGCAGTTATTTAGATTGCAAATTCATACAAATAACTGCATGCTGGGAGGTTGTTTTAGACGTAAGATGCGTTGGCTTGTTATACATTGGCCCAGTACTTTTCCCGTACAAAGGAATGTTTTGGCAGGCAGTAGCATTGTTTTACTTCTTTTTTTAAAAAAAACACTCCAACAAGCACATTATTTATGGGTATTTTTGAATATATATTATTAAACACTTTAATATATCAGGATATTTTAAAATGACCACCCATCTCTGCTAAAGCTTGAGTACTGTAGCTCTGACCCATAACTCTTCAGGAACGTCGAGTATTTCTGTTGTTTCCTTCCAAGTGGATTAAAGGAAACAATGTCAGCACAACTAACATAAACTGATAGTTCTTGCTCCAGCCCGATGTTGTGCGTGGCAATACTTCAACCCTATTAAGTCACTTTTCTTCCCCCAAATGTTGTTTAGTTAATTAGAGGCATACAAGGGGAAGTCAGTTTTTAAAAGTTTGAAATGCGAGCGCTCCTCAGCTCTGAGTCAAGGTGTATTTTTTGCAGGGGAACTGTTTGCGGAAAAAAAACCCCGAATATACAGTTTTGCCTTTTATTTTCCTTCTGTGCCAAATATTTGGTTTTCGCTAATATACAAGAGGGGCTTAATCAAATTACTTTCAGTACTTTGTCTATAGAAAAGATGACGTCTGCAGCCCGCCCACTCATCTGCACCCTGGGCACGGGTGTTGGACAGACCCAGCCTCCCTTGGGATTCAGAGACCTCGTTAAAAGCAGAGACTTTTACTAGCATACGCTTTCCAGGCTCGCCTGCTTAGCAAAACTCTTGCGGCTGTCGAGGGCACTGTCATTACCTGAAGCGTCAGCTTCTGGAGAGATGTTTTTCATCGGAGATATTTTTAGCATTCTTATAAGATTCCACAGAGTCAGCACATGAATTTATTCTGGAGCTTGAAAGGTAGGTCAGAAACATGTGAGACCAGAAGTCATCGTACCATTCTCCTTATGGAAACCGGGTCTAGGTTTCCAGGCCAGACTGTGGATGGGTTTTAGCCGTGTCGCACCCACATGGCTTTGATGTGCAGCTTCACGGCCGCTCGTGTCTCCGAAGAACAGACTTGTTCCCCGGTTCCCGTAAGGGACACCTCTCTCTGGAGCAGTCTCTGTTTGAGATGCTCACCAGTTAAGGCGTAGGTAGGCTAACTCAGGAGACATGCCATGGTCTAAGAGGAGACTTTCATCGCTTTGGAGGCATGTGATTGCCCCAAGATGGCTTATCTCGCCAGAAAGTCCTTCCCTGCTTTGTTTTCTAGCTCAAATTTCTCCTGGATACAACGCTGTCAGTGGTCCTGGGTAGAATCACAGAATCATTAAGGTTGGAAAAGACTTGTAAGATCATCAAGTCCAACCGTCAACCCAACACCGCCGTGCCCCCTAAGTGCCGTCTCCCAAAGTGCCACGTCTACACATTTTTTGAACGCTTCCAGTGATGCTGCAGCCTACTAAGAAGCAACAGGCAAACTCTGCCCGCTTGCTGGTTTCAGGGCGCACACGTCACTAGTTCAACCATGCTTTTGTTGCGTGTCCTGCAGAGAAGCCCCAGATTATAGGAACAGAGAGGGAGGAGGAGACGACTGTTTTGAGGCTGATTAATGATAGTAAGCTTGTGAAGCTAGCCCACATGTTCAGTCATAAGATCTGTTTTCTGCCGTAGCCTAGGCAAAACCTCCTGTTTTCTGAGGGTTTGAAATCCTTTGGGCAGGAAAGCGCCTTGCGCAAGGCCACACAGAAACGCTGTGGCACGGCCAGGAACACCCGTGGGGAATCTCAGTTCCCAGTCCCGCCTGCACTTGGGCTGCAATCCCCGTTCCCGCCAGCGCAGCTCCGTGCGCTCCGACTCTGCAGGTTGTCGCATCAGTTACTCGTGGCGGGGACGAGCACACGCCTCCTCGCCTTCCCGCGGAAATCTCCGACTCAAAGCACTGAACCGGGGGTTGGTACATTGAACTGGGGATGTTGCAAGATGCGTCTTCAAACATTTTTCCTTAACCGTTCCCGAAAGAACTGGTGGTCCCTGCTGGGCCTTGCCCTCCGTAGTCGGTGCCTTCTGCATGGCGTGGGGCCGGAAACTTAGTTTTCCATCTCACTTCATTGCAAGAAGAGCGGAATACACCCGAGCACAGCTCGCTCTGGAGCGGTCATTAAGCGGAACTAGCTGTGGCGTTGCACTTGCAGCGGCCGTCTTTGAACAAAGCTCCGAGAATTTCGGCGAAGCCTGCCTGCCCAGACGGGCACCCTTCGGAGGGGGCTGATGCTTCTTAGGACGTGCGCGGGCTTCCCTCCCGTGGCGTTCTGGAGGACCTAGCCCAGACCCCCCGGTCTCGGGAGAGCTGCTGGGAGCTCTTACTGTAGCAAAGAGCGATTTTAAGCTGCTACCTGACACTTGAGCCAATCTTGCTGTTAAAGAAAAGGGCCCCCACCTCGAGGGGGTCCGCCCGAGGTCCCTCTCTGGCACCCCGGTGCACCGCGTATGGAACAGAGCTTTGTCGCAACAGCTCACATTTAGCACGCTTCAAAAACTCGCCACAAGCTTCTCGCTTTAGCACAAGGTGAATATGCCCCAAAATAAGTGTTAAATCCTTCTGTAAGCGGCTGCGATCGGCCCGGGTGCCGTTATTTTTGTGACGAGCGTTCTGTCCCTTTGCCTCACAGCCGTCAACACGTGTGCCCTGAACAACGGCGGCTGCGACCACGACTGCGTGCAGGTGACGCTGGCGCAGCACCAGTGCCGGTGCCGCCACAACTACCAGCTGCGGGAAGACGGCAAACGCTGCGTCCGTGAGTCCCCTCGAGCGTGCCTGGGAAGCTGGGGAGGCAGCGCTTCGCTTTGGCCTTTTTTTCGGGGCAGCCGAGAGTTGGGGGGGAATAGGGAGCGCGCGCTTGCACGCTCAGATGTCAAACAGCTCAGGTCGGGGTGTTTCCAGTAAAACCCCTGCGTGTTGTATTGTCGTGAACATACTCTGCAGCTTATTCGGAAAGGCAAGAGCTGAAGGACTGTAGCCAGCAAAAATGAAGTTGTACGAAGGCAGACGCTTCTGAGCAAGCGAAGGAGCAGCAGCCTGTCGCAGCAGGACGGGATCTTCCCCCTCTGCTTGCAGACAGCTTTCTGGCTGACCCGCTCCCGGCTGCAGGAGGGAGAGAAGCTGGAGGGGATATTGAGCAGAAGTTTAATCTCCTTTTTCATAGCAGCCGGTGTTCAATAAGAAGGAGGAGGGAAGTCTTTAGCTGTGAAGTTGCTAAGGGAGAAGGAACAACTGGGGTATTAAAAAAGCAGCGGTCAGTAGGGTTTTGTAGCATCGGTCCGGGTCCTGGAGCAGGTCGGAGGCTGGCAAACCTCTTGCGAGGAGCTCTTGAAGCAAATGTGCCTGGTGCTTGCTCTGTAATCGTGGTAAAGGGAGATGCCCATGCCAAGCTTCCACCTTTGCTCAGGTTAGTGCCGTACTTCTGCGGGATCTCGCACCGGGTAAATCCTCCTGCCCGGATGGAGCAGCGAACGGCTGCAGAGGTTTTCTGTCTGGTGGAGAATGGTCTTTCACGGATTGCAGACTTTTTCGCTAGGCATAACTGCTTGATGCTCTGTTTTCCCCACAAGCATAATGCCAATAAGAGCTAGGATTAGTATGAAATAAGCCCGCCTCTTCTGCTTTGACCTGCAGTGAGGAACCCCTGCGCCGACAGGAACGGCGGCTGCATGCACCGGTGCCACAACCACCGCGGAACAGCCCGCTGCGAGTGCCACCCTGGCTTCCGGCTGGCGCCTGACAATAAGGCCTGTGAAGGTAAGCGCCTCGCAACAAAGCTTTCAGGGAGAAAAACGACTGTGTCTCGCGGGGTGAGGTAGCGCTCGATCTTAGTAACCATCGGCGCTTGTGCATTTAACGGAGTGCTGCAGAAGCCTTCCAGAGGGGTGGCATGGCAGCGCTCGGTTGAGCGGTTGATGTCTGTCCAGGAGCCCCGCTCGAGTTGTCTGGAACGACACTCGAGCTTCATGTGATCCGATTTCCTAGGAAGCTTTACGGTAATTCTGAACTCTTAACTCTGTTTTGTCGTTGTTCTTCACCAGGGTCCAGACTCTAGGGCGCGAGAAACCGCGGAGAACTTGAAGACAGGAACGATTGTCCCCTTGCACGAACGTTTATGGCACAACCTGCTTTGCTTATTGACTGCTCCTCTCTTGCAGATGTGAATGAATGTCTGACTGGCCTAGCCGCGTGCGCGCACCAGTGCCTGAACACTCGCGGCTCCTTTAAGTGCGCCTGTAACCCAGGCTACGAGCTGGGCGCAGACGGCAAGCAATGCTATCGTGAGTACTGCGTGCGGACCTCTCTCTCGGGCGCGTTTGGGTCTGCGGGTCAGCCAAGGGCGGGAGAGAGGCGATCCCTGCGGCCGGCAAGTGGTTGTGCGCGATCCTCCGTGAATCGGCGGGGCGGAGTTATAGAATCTTTTTTCAAGAATTTCACAAGCAGATTCGGGGCTGTTAACCAAGATAAAAGCTTTCTCTGATCTTTGAAGTTGCCGTGAATCTGCTTTTGCTGGTTTAGGCAATTTAGGCCAAGTTCTGCTCTTGGGGACTTTGTTGGATGAGTTCAGTCAGCTGCGGATGGAATTGAGCTAGTGAAGCGATCGCATCTGCTCCCATCCAGAAAAGAAATAAACACCATTATGCAAGAATGAGCCAGATGATTGTCCGTACGTCTTTGTTCGGCTAATACCCATCAGCAGGAATAGTCCAAAGCGGAGCTATCGGCACGTAGCGCTGCAGCCCTTACGGATGAAGCCACCGTGGCAGTCCCAGTGCTGGCAGCTGGTGTTACTGGAAGACGTGATGCTCCACCTGAGCAGCTGCTGCAGCTCTCGCTGGGAGCCTGCCAAGGGCATGAGGGGAAGGCTTTGCAGACCATAAACGGGTCTGAAAGGCATCAAACCCCGAGCAGCGTGAGGAACTACGCTGATGACATGCTGTTTAAGAGCCTAAGCCTGTACACCCCTTTCTTTCTAGGAAGACGGTTTATCTCGCACTGCATATTCTGTAAAAAAAGTAGCCCATAGCTCAGTTTCATGTGCGACTGCACATTTACCTTCAGCTGTTGGGGTGAAGGCGCACGATAGCCAGCAAGGCTTACAGAGGATGGGATTAGGAAGCCAGGTCTGTGCCAAATGAATCTTGGCTACCTCCTCACCTAGCACTGTGACTATGCGGCAGGGAAGATTACCCTTTGTGGCTTCAGCTAACTGGCCCACAGGTGACAAATGGCTTAGTTTTATTGCTGCTCAAACCACGGTTTTCCAGGCAAGCCCCTGGTAAGAGATGCCAGCCCTGGAGGGTCACTTTTGGCAGCAGGGACAGTGGATGCACAAGCCCCACTCGTGTTCTGACACGGCTCCCCAGCTGCTGAGACTCTTTGCCATAACCATTGACAGTGCCTCTACTTTGGTGCCAACTACAGAATTAAGTAGCCTTCTGGTATGAAGAATGTTTTCCCCTGCCCCTTTTATTAGCAAGTTTCTTTCTTTTATGCAAAACCCTGGCTGATTTTGCATTAATAAGAGAAGGAAAGCCAGAGAGACTATATTCATGTTGTGAAATCAGGAAAATAGTCTTCCACCATGGCACAGCTTTTGTTTGTGACCTGCACAGATCCATCGGGAGCATCAAGCTCCCCTTCTTTCATCCTCCTTGGGTCTGAATGCACTAAAAAAATCAAATAAGTTCTTGTAGGCAGAAATTGTTTTCCTGATGTTCAGGACTTGAGTCAAAGCTCCACGGTACAAGTTCCTTTTAGTTTAAGAGAGCTTAATTAACTAGACTGAAGTTTACATAAACTTTGCCAAGCCCAGATGATCTATGGCCGCTGTTGATGTTTGCGCCTACCATTTTTGACACGTCAGTAACTAACATTTCTAGCCGTAGGCATCTGGATGTTTCCGTAGTTAGCCATATTCTGCTGCTCCCACTTCTAGCTGGCATCAGAACAGCTCTGTACTCAAAGCCTGAGCCAGCTTTTGGTTGGCAGCACATACCGCAGCTTGTCAGGAATGGGAGCAGTTTTGTCTGCAGTCTGGTTCATCTCAGAGATTGTCCAGAGCCTGCTCCATAAGTCTGTCCCTAAGAGGCTACATGGGGCGTTGCCTGGGATCCACTGGTTTATTTTTACACATCGCTTCCCAGCCCAGCAGTGGCCTCCAAGCAAAACTATTCCCATCCTTTCCCCATCCCTTCCCTCCTCAGCAGGGCTGTGCGCGCAAAAACGCACGTGCAAGGAGCCGGACTGGAAACCACTGTGCGGATGCCTGCTTGAGCGCAGCACCGAGGGAAGGCATGGGCCAGCCAGTATGTTCAGGAGCGCAGGATCCTAACAGTGTGCCTTTTCCAGGGATAGAAATGGAGATTGTGAACAGTTGTGAAGCCGACAACGGTGGCTGTTCCCATATATGCCACCATACCAGCTCTGGCCCAGCCTGTACCTGTAACTTTGGCTATCGGCTTGAAGAGGACCAGAAGACATGCACTGGTAAGGCAAGGGAAAAGGTACATTTCTTGCTTTGACATATCAACTAGTGATGAGGATCACCACATGTTAGCTACTAGATGTACTTGCGCCACAAACAGGTTGACAAAGCTAGAAACAGATGCAGAGTACAAGGCGGTGAGATACTGCTCTACTTGAAGACATCCTCAAACCTCTACTCAAGACCTACTCGGACAGCAAATGTTGACTTCAGAACTAGAGCAGTTTCAGCAGGGAAAAACTAACTAAGGCAGCATTGGCAGATAGAGACTCACGTTTCAGATCGCTGTAAGCCTACGTCTAGAAGGGACAATGCTTGAGATGTACCACCTTAGCTGTTACCTCCAAGGAAGCAGCAGTGTAATTTGAGTAAATGAGTGATGTGGATGAGTCACTAGCTGAAAGCCAAGTGTAATTCAGCCCCATCTGGGTCTATAAAGAATGTATTAACAGAGAGGTAAGGGTGAAACGCACCCCAAGCTCTGTAAATTCTATAAAGTTGGGGCACGCACTTCATATTGCATTACTCAGAGCCCCTTGCAGCAAATAACATAGTCAGAAGCCCTCTGCAGCGCTCACTCGGCGGACATTTCCTGCTGTGGTTTACTCCTGTGCTGACGACGGGGCTGTGGCTCAGACTCGCACAGCAAGGCAGGGTGAGTGTTTCCGTCCTTCAGGTGATCCAAAGCTGTAAGAAGTCCTGGTGCCCTTCCCGCAGGTTAGTTGGAGGCTCTGTGCCGCAGGCAGTGCAGTGAGGCTCTTACACCTAAAGCCTTCTCCTACAAAGCCAGCAAACAGGAGGTTGCTAGCAGAGGGTAACAGCATTTAGCGATCCAAAACAGTACTTGCCTATTTCCCTGCAGTGTAAGTTGCAGTTCACATTACTCCGGAAACGATTCTTGAATTTCGTAGAATCATAAAGGTTGGAAAAGACCTACAAGATCATCAAGTCCAACCATCAATCCAACACCACCATGCCTACTAAACCGTGTCCCAAAGTGCCACATCTACATGCTTTTCAAACACCTCCAGGGATGGTGACTCCACCACCTCCCTGGGCAACCTGTGCCAATGCTTGACCACTCTCTCAGTAAAGAAATGTTTCCTAATATCCAATCTAAACCTCCCCTGGCGCAACTTGAGGCCATTTCCTCTCATCCTGTCACTGGTTACTTGGGAGAAGAGACCAACACCCACCTCACCACAACCCCCTTTCAGGCAGTTGTAGAGAGCGATGAGGGCTCCCCTCAGCCTCCTCTTCTCCAGACTGAACAACCCCAGTCCCCTCAGCCACTCCTCATCAGACTTGTGCTCCAGATCCCCCACCAGCTTCGTTGCCCTTCTCTGGACACGCTCCAGCACCTCAACATCCTTCTTGTTGTGAGGGGCCCAAAACTGAACACAGGATTCGAGGTGGGGCCTCACCAGTGCCCAGTACAGGGCTGACAGCCCTGCTCCTGCTGGCCACACTATTGCTGATACAGGCCAGGACGCTGTTGGCCTTCTTGGCTACCTGGGCACACTGCCGGCTCATGTTCAGCCGGCTGTCAGCCAGCACCCCCAGGTCCCTTTCCGCTGGGCAGCTCTCCAGCCACTCCTCCCCAAGCCTGTAGTGTTGCCTGGGGTTGTTGTGACCCAAGAGCAGGACTCAGCACTTGGCCTTGTTAAACCTCACACAGTTGACCTCAGCCCATCAATCCAGCCTGTCCAGATCCCTCTGCAGAGCCCTCCTGCCCTCAAGCAGATTATTTCTTCTTTGTTCAGTACCACCTTCTTGCCGCAGTCTTCAAGGAGCATGTCTGCCCAGTTCACCTCTTGGGGACAGACACACTCCTTAGCAGGCTGCCACAGGCACCCACAGTTGCTCAGGCAGAGGGGGGCGATTCCTCTGCCAGAGGAGAGGAACCCAAAATCCCCAGGACATTTGCTTCCCTCCCTGGCTCCGAGGAAGTGGTAGGAGCTGTCTCCATGCAGCATGGTAGCCAGAAAGCCAGGACCTGAACTGAAGTCTACCCAGAAAGACCATTATTCCTTCGCATACTGCAAAGCCCAGGAAACTCCCCATAGCCCAGCAGTGCTGTTTTCCTACTAGATTCCTCCTTGGTCCAGCCTTCTGGTGGTAGGGGATGCTCCAAACAGCCCCCCTCCACTACATGGGCACTGCAGTAATTCCACTTCACAGTGGAGAATCGGAGTGGCATAAATACAAGGGGCTTGAGCTTTAAAGCCCCAGAGCTCTGCTTTCTCCAGGTTATCTAGGTCCATCCTTCAGAGAACGGACTCTGCAGGGACCTGCAGTTCTCGACCACCTCTGTACTCGCCATCAGTATTTGTAACAGGGTGAATCAGAAAACAGAGGTCAGTGTTACGGTTGGAATTTTGTAAGTAAGTGCACCTATTTGGAAGTGCACAAGACATTTAAGAACAGCTTCCCACAGGCCTGTGGGATTCAGGATTCCTCCCTCAGGCAGGGAGCACATTGCAGAGGATGAGCTGTTAACATAAAGCTCACTCATCGCAAGAGGAAAACAAGAATACTAGCTCTGCATTTGGCAGTCAGATCGGTTAAAGCTTACCGGAGTTAGCCACAGAGCAATTTTAGCAAGTACTGTCACCACTGCAAAGCAAGCTGTGCATTAACATCAGTGCCCTGTGTTCTTTATTTAGATATCAACGAATGTGACGGTGGTTCTCACTGTTGTCAGCAAGACTGTTACAACTATCCCGGGGGCTACGAGTGTGCCTGCTATGCGGGCTACAGGCTCAGCACGGATGGCTGTGGGTGTGATGGTAAGCAGAAACATCTAGCTGGACGTCTGCAAGTAAACCAGCAACGCTGCAGTCCTCAGCCTTGCAGGATGCAGGAGACGCACACGGAACGGGTTCCTCTAATTCTGGCTTTCCCGATTTTGTCAGCCGCCTCAGTTTGCTTACTGTTAAGGCAACTCAGCTCTTCCAACCCGTACACTAGTCCAGCGCAACGGAAGAGTAGCGCTGGGGCTTTTGAATGCACTGAATCCAAATCCAGGTGTCACAAAGTGAGTCAGTCCAGGTCTGACTCCATTAATTGACATAAATCATTTTGTGTTCAACCCCCGAGGCCAATGCTGCCCATCGTTTTCACCCAAGAGATACAGGCAAATAAAAGTATGAAGTACAGCCAGACAGCGACTAACACAAGCTTTTAATAAAGGGAACAAGAAATTGTCCTACCTGGCTGCAAACAGCCAGGCATTTCTTCTGCTTTCTCCCAGCTCATACCACTTTTCCTGTCAGCTCTGAGGAGTCACCTTCTTAGCATAAAGGATGCTTTTTTTCCCCCTCCTAATGAGTTGTTCTCCCTACCAAAGCTCTCCAGTAACATTTCACAGGTCACAAAGCGAGCTTACCCACTTATTTTACACAATTAGTGACTGCTGCGAGCCGAAACCCAGCACATGGTACTTTGGAACACAGGGCTCCCTGAATCACTTGGGTAGTCTCAGTTTTTAGTCAGATGGCTTCACATAACTACCAGAGAGGATGCCACCAGCCTGCTTGCTGCTCTGTGATGTGTACCGGGGCCCCTGCCGCGTGCGGAGGGGCTGCTCCCATTACACTGCAGTATCCCGTGTTTTTTAGATGTGGATGAGTGCTCTTTGAATAACGGCGGATGTGAACACACGTGCCAGAACCAGCTCGGGTCTTTCCAGTGCGGCTGTGAGAGCGGATTCAAACTGGATGAAGACCGGAGGAGCTGCCTTTGTAAGTGCAACATCTGCGCGCCGCACGGGCGAGCGGCAGGCTGCCTGTCCCTCGCCCTGCTCCCTCACCCTGCTCCCCGGCATAGCCTCCCCGCACGGTGCCGAGCCGGGACCAGCACGGGCTGGAGCTCTTCAGCCCTGCACACCACCTTCTCCAGCTTTCTCACAGCACTTAACTACTACTAGCAGTGGAAACAACCCACACCACCAGGGGAAAGCGTTCCCTTGCAGGGCCAGTCCCGTTTCAGCCATGTCACACAGCACTTTCCAAAGAAGCGTGGCAGATTTTGGCAGAGCTGCACTTGCAGTAGGCTGCAGCAAAGAGTCCACATTAGCCAAAGGACCAGAACCCTTTCCACAGTCACCAGCCTCCACAGTTTTTCCTGATTGATAAGAAATAATGGATTTTTTTAAGCAGTAGCATCTTTATCCCACCACCAAGCACACTATTACCAACTCACTCAATAGGGCAGCCAACACCCCAGCAGCATCAACCCAGGTTGCTGGAAAGGCTTTGCAAGGTCCAGCCCCAGAAGAGCAGCACTGGGTACCTCCCTACAAACTGCCTGAGCTGTCTGTCAAAGTTAAGATCAAAGCTTCCGCCATAGATTCTGAAGCCCCTTAGCTGGCCCATGCCCATTCTAGCCAACGCAAAGGAGCAAACAAGTTGCAGATGTTTTAGAGGTGTCAGCGTAGAGAGAGACCTGTGGTGCAAACCATGCCAAATGAGACGCGCCGACCCTGTACAGATATTTCTGGTTTCCCTTTCCTATTACAGAGGTTCTGTCCTACTATTCACCTCCTAGAGATCTTGTCTCTTTTCCCACGCTGACCTTGTCATCTCTGCGACTGCTCCCCCAGCTATAGAGGACCCTGTGGAAGCTCTGGATGGTCGACGCTCTGTTATCCGCCCGATCCCTCATGTTGCAATCCTGCGAGATGAATTTACCCAGCTCTTTAATGACGATTACAAAGAAGAGGAGGAAGAGATGGAAGCAAGAGGAGAGCACACACTTTCAGAAAAATTTGGTGGGCATTTTGCGGTGGTGGTAAATGGCGTACTTCGCTTGGAAGGCTTCAGATTGAATCGTGTGTGTTGAGTTTATTTGTGTTTGGTGAGCGTCCCCACAAGGCCTGTTGAGCGCCTTGTCTGCGTACACAGAACGCAACACGAATGCGTTTCGCTTTGCCACAGCCCGCACCCGGGGGGGTTTCTCCGCCCAAACCCTCGCGCTGCAGGGGCAGCCTTGGGGAAGGCTTCTCACCCGCAGCACCTCTCGTTGCAGTCTGCCTGGAGCACACGTTCGGCCCCGACTGCAGCCTGACCTGTGAGGACTGCCAAAACGGAGCCACGTGTGACGCCGGGGAGACCGGCTGTGACTGTCCGGCGGGCTGGACCGGCGTCCTCTGTAACCAGAGTGAGTGACGCGGAGGGCAGCGGGCGAGAAAGCTCTTCTCGTCCCTTCTGCCGCGGGACGCGCGGCGCGAGGCTGCGGCAGCCGGCTGAGCCGTGCCTCTCTCTCTCACCCCAGCCTGCCCGGCCGGCACCTTCGGGAGGAACTGCAGCCTGGCCTGCCGCTGCCAGAATGGCGGCACCTGCGAGCCTGCCACGGGCACCTGCCGCTGCCCGCCCGGGGTGGCCGGCGAGCTCTGCCAAGACGGTAAGCCCGCGGCTCTCCGTCGCCTGCTTCGTGCGGCAGCGAGGGCGATCCCCTTCCGTCTCGCCGCAGCCCTCAGCAAGGCGCGGCGACCTGGTGGGGCGCGGGGTGTCACGCCTCACCGCAAAAAGGCGGGACGGCACCTCCGCGGGGCCCTGAAATCACACGCAGAACGCTAGGGCCTCCCTTGAAGCTTTCTTTTCCCCCTGGAACGTTCTCCTGTAAGGAAACAGCGATGCTCCTGAGCTGCCAGTTGCAAGCCATGTTCTCCAGCCCGCGGCGGCAGCTCATTTCTGCTTCTCTCAACGTATTAGTAGAGCGTTTGCCATAACTCGATAAAAGGCTATTACAGCCATCTCTGGTGCCGCTCTTTGATGTTCCGGTTGTGCTTCTCTGAAGCCTTAGAACGCCCTACGCTGGTCCCTTTGTAGCCGTTCACTGAAAGCATCCTCCAACTCTTGTTGAACCATGCCTAACGCATCCCTGCTCCGTCTGACCCGGTGGGTCACCTAGTCTTGCGTGGGAAAATGCCCTTTTCATAAGGAAAAGACGGTAAAGGGGATTCTTCACCCACAAAGCAATGCTCCAGGTGGTCTGCCTTGTCTTTGCGCTGGAAGACCTTTGCAGGCCCTGTTTGCTGCTCAGCCGTGACCATGGGCAGCTGTCTCTATCTCACTGGACGTTCAGTGGCAGACACAGAAAAGAACGTCAAAATTGCATGTTCAAGGGTAAATTTACAGAACCGTGGAGGTATTCTCCACTGAAGGAAAACCAAAGCATTGAACAGTTGTGACAACAGTAGTCGCCCAGAGTACCCAAAGGAGGTGTCAGTTGGTGTCGGTTTCTCGCTCCCAAAGAGTTAAAATCTGGGGGATGTCATCTAAAAACACAGAAAGAGTGAGACAATAAGAGACTCAGACAAAATGACTCCTGACAAACGGTTAGGAGCATATGGGAACTATTACTGAAGGAGGAGGCCAAAGCAGAATGTAAATGAATGCAGGAGATACCCTGACCTTTTCTCTCGGTAGGAAGGAGGTGATTGAGCGGTTCAGAGAAAAACCAGGAAGGGAAGATTAAAATAAACAACAAGGAACTGATCTGTTGTCCCGGGGGGCATTTCCTCTGCTCAAACTGTCTGCTAGGTACGGGAGAAGGCACGTGCTGCCCGGACGGATACTGGCCGGAGCTTTCTGCTGAGACGATCTGTCTGCCGTGTGCTTCTGATAATAAGATCTTTAGCATAACAAAGAAAGAACAATAATTTTATTCTCTCAGTAGTGCAACTGTCACTGTTGTTTATCAGTAGGAACGGCCTCAGGGGTTACTTTCTCATGCATGAAAAAAAATGACTTCTCGGAGCCCTGCAGGGCAGATTCCTCGCAGGACCGGCGTCACCGTTGCAAGCGAGGTGCGGAGCCGACGGGTGCCCTCGAGGCACCTCTTGCGGCCGAGCGGCAGCGAGTCAAAGGCAGCGCCGGCCGCCGCAGTGGTCTGATTTTGAGCTGACGCGGGGAATCTGATCGCTCTCATCATTACCTTGTTGCGTAGAGACACAAGCACATTCCTGGGCAGAAAACAAGCTGGCCTTCTTTTCAGCGCTCGCTGCATCCTTTGCCTAGGTTCATTTCCGATGCTGTTCAGCGTTGGGTTTGGTACGTTTTTCCTGGGGCCTGCGGAAATAAAATGACAGGCCAAAATTGCCTCACCTTCCCAGAAAATCTCTCTCTATTACTAGGGTGCCCTAAAGGATTTTTTGGGAAACAGTGCAGGAAAAAGTGCAACTGTGCCAACCGGGGTCGTTGCCATCGGATTTACGGAGCCTGTCTGTGCGATCCTGGCTTATATGGACGGTACTGCCATTTAGGTATGCTTGGCCTCATCTTTTTTATGGGGTAGATGCTATTCCCAGATTACAGCCTTTCTAGATCCCGTCCCTGGGAAGGGCCAGCACCGGGTGGCAGAGCTTCTGTCCCTTGCCCGGTGTCGTTCGGCCTCGCGGGTCTCTGACCAGCTCTTTCCCTCTGCACCCAGCTTGCCCGAAGTGGGCGTTTGGCCCCGGGTGCTCCGAAGAGTGTCGCTGTGTGCAGCAGAACACGCAGGACTGTGACAAGAGGGACGGCTCCTGCCGGTGCAAACGCGGCTATCGCGGCGAGCGCTGTGAGACGAGTGAGTTGCCAAGATGTATCCACGGAGCATCCCCCTTTCTCCTCCCGTGGCCTCTTCTCCCGCCTCGGCTCACTTTCCCCCCTCCTAAGCCTGACTTCTTGTTTAGATTAGGAACAGGACCTCCTGTGGGACTCAGCCACGTTAAGGGTGCCCCTAAATGTGGACGGCGCTCCCCACCCAGCCGCCGGCGCGGGAGGGCGCTCCCACCGCCGCACGCTGGGGCTGCCTGCTCCTCCGGGCACGGCCAACTCACGCCCGACGTTCTCTCTTTTTAATTGTGATCGTTAACAGCCTGTGACCCTGGCTATTATGGGGATGGCTGCAAGAAGAAGTGTAGCTGCTCTCCAGAAGCATCTTGTGACCACATCACCGGAGAGTGCTGGAAAGAGTGTCCACGGGGCTACCACGGGGAGAATTGCGCTCAAGGTAAGGCGGGGGCCGTGCAGGGCAGCTCTCTGTGCTGTAAACTCACCGTTCCTCACGCGTACAACCTTCTTCCTCGCAAAAGAACGTGAGGGGACTTCCAGAAGTCCTCCCGCGCTCTCTCAGAGCCCTGACCCGCTGCAGTTGATCTAATGAGCGAAAAGGCTTTAGAGGACGCAAGAGCTGCCATTGGCAGGGCTTTGTAAAACGCTTTAAAATCCCTTTGAAGCGGGGAAGCAGGATTTCTCATGCTTAACGAGTCTTAGTCAGAAAAGGAGAACAAGGCCTCACTTTATCCTGCCACTTGGGCATCTTTGCTGTCGTAGATGAAGGTGGTGGATACCTACTTAGCCCTCCCGCCCCGCTTTGATGTCTTTTTACTGCCAGGCAAGCAGTGCTCGGCAGAACGGTATCGGATTTTCCGCTCTGTTCTCTGTTCTGTATTGAAACGCTATTTGATCTTCAAGCGGAAAAGAAAATGTTGTTATTATTTCATTTACATTTGGATTGAAACTTCGGCCTCTGTAGGATCCTCCCAGAGCAGTTTTCTGCTCTTCACATGAAGGGCCAGTTAACGGCCCGCACAGCGTAGTCCGTGCGGCGTAACACTCCAGCTCTGAGGGCGCAGCTTTTCGAGGTCCTGGGAGATAGCTGGGGTGTCAGCGAACTTGACTTTCTTCGAGCGAAGGTCTTCTGAGGGAACCTAAAGGCATTGGCACGAGGTCGTGATTACAGAACGTGAGTGCAAACGGCAACTTCTGCTCGCCTCAGAGCTGATCGATGACTGAAGAGCTGACCTCCTCCGCTTGTGAGGTTGTCTCCTTTTGAAATCACCCTTCAACTGGTGGGGTCCAACAGAAAATGCAAGAAGCGGGACTCTAGAAGTCCACGCTTGAAGACACGCTGTACTAAGAGGCTTGCGGTGGTCAGCATCCGAATTTCGATTTGAGCATCCTGGGAGTAGTTCCTGCATGAACTTACGTTTAACCAAGCACTCCACCTACACCCAGCCCAGAAATTATAACTATTAACCTAATTAAGCTGCCAGCACACGACTATCTTGCGTAACACCACAACTGATAGAACGTAGCTGGTCTGTTGGTCAGAGGAAAAGCTGCAGATGGGCACCAAAAGCTCCAACGCAAGCGAGCGCTGAGCTAAGTAGCAGCAGGAGGAGAGGTGCGAGCAGCTTCTGCAGGGCTTGTGCTCCCCCGCAGGGGTCCCGGCGGCCCCGGAGCCCCCCGCCGCGGCGGGACGCTGCTGCCTGCAGAGCCACGCGGCGCCTCGGCCGGCTGGGCGCTTTCGGCCGGGATATTTTTAAAAGGAATAAGAAAGGAGCTTAAGCCTGTAGGGGGGAGTCACAGGAAATAACACAAATATTTGTATAGAAATAGTAGGCTCTTGGCTGTTGTTCGGCTCTGGAAATTATTAAAGGGTGAAGACAAACATCTGCCATCAATTAGCACAGAGGAGGAATAACAAAAACTCCACTGTGTCACTTGAAATCTAGGCGCTGGCGTGCTTTTCCTCCCCGATTGGTGAATGCTGGTGTGTTTGCAGCTGCCAAAGCCTTATGAAACATTGGCTTCAGCGCCCCAAAAGGACCACGAGCGTGGAGCTCTTCTGGGGGACTTAGATGGGATTTAGGGATCTTCGGGTCGGAGGCCCTCGGTCCGCACACAATTAGCTATCGCTAATAACAGGGTGCAAAGAGCAAACCGAGCTTTCTGGTACCCACGGCTCCAGCCCGGCACTCGGGGCAGAGGGAAGGAAAAGCGCTTGCGTTCCTGTGGATGAGGATGCTGCTTCTTTCTTGCTTTACGTCCGTGTACCTGCCGCAGACCTTGCTGCTTCTTGAAAGCCTGGCTTCCAGCTTCCGGAGGCGTGAAGAGCCCTCCCGGCGGCACCTTATGAAGGTCAAGGGACGGCACGGGTCCGGGGGCTGCGAAGCCGGTGTTCTGCGCCCCAGCACAGAGAGAGCAGGGTGGCTCGGGTGACCGCCTGCGGGATGAGCGCGTGTGGCTCGGGGCAGAGTGAAAGCGCGCCTCGGCGCGCTCGTCCTCTGCAGCAGGAGGAAGAGAAGGGGCTCCTTCGGTGCGTGGGGTCCGATCGGTCACACGCTCTTGGGAAAGGCCCCTCGGGAGCGGGCGGTTCTCACGCGGCTGTTTTCGATGCAGAGTGTCCGGAGGGGACGTTCGGGGCGGGCTGCCGGCAGTCCTGCTCCTGCGGGGGAGCGCCCTGCGACCGGACCTCGGGGCAGTGCCTCTGCCCGCCCGGCTGGACAGGACATGACTGCGGCCAAGGTGAGGAGGCAACAGCAGCACATGCCCTGAGGGAGGGATCTGGGCCTATAGCTGTTGTTTTTCTTTGGCTAAAATTAGTCGAAAACATCTAGTGCCATTAGACAGCTCCATGGAAAATCAGGAAAAATGCAGCTTTTGATGGTTAGTCTTAAACAATGGCCCCAGCTAGCTTAGCTGTGGTGTTGAAGCCGAGCAAAGTATGAGTAAGCGTATGCGATAAAGGAGATGGAGATCTTTTTGGGTCCTTCATGTAGGAAAGGAGACGTTCTCTGCTGATGTGTATTTGTAATTGCCTTCACCGTATTACTCCTCAACTGCTGGAAAAATAGAGAACCCTAAATTAAAAGGTTTTATGTGATTATACAGGGTGACGGCAGCTGGAAGGTGTTAGGCGTACGTAGGTGTCCTGCTCCTTTGACTGGGCAATAAAACCACACATGCACAGTGCTTACCTTACACTTTGAACTGACTTTTTTCCAGGCCCTGGAGCAGCTTAGGAGCAGTTAAACAAGGATTCTTGCCCCACTTTTATCAGTTCTTAGCCTTTTGCTTCTCCTTTGCGACTAAAAGCAGATCTGGGAACGCTGACTAACGTGCTGCCCGGTAGTGTGACGGCAGCTGCGAAGAGCCTTTGCCAGCAGCACCGTTTCCTAGCGGGGGGCCCTCATAGCTCCCCACGAGCAGATGCGAATCCAAAAGCGACGTGGAAGTATCGGAGTGGGATCAGAATAGCACTTACCAGGGCTCACACGCTGTTTGTCAAACGAACACAGCACTATTGTCCCTGCTAGTAGCCACATGTTGCCAAAGAAAAGGCCACGTTTTGCATGAAGCACAGACACGAGCGGGAAAGGGGACCCATTTCCATTCCCGGAAAGTAGAAATTTCCCTCGTACGCCTCGGCTGCCGTCCCGATGCTCGTGTGTGTTCTCTCTCTGCCCGCGCTCCAGCTTGCCCTGAGGGTCGCTGGGGACTGGGCTGCCAGGAGATATGTCCCGAGTGTGCCAACAACGCCAGCTGCGATCCCGCCACGGGAGCCTGCCTGTGCCCACCCGGCTATACCGGCCGCCGCTGCCAGGACGGTGAGTGCTGTCTGCCGCCGGGGCCCTCGCGCCGGAACAGCTGCCTGCAGCTGGGACGAGGGTTAGTGAGCTTGACCTGGAGTACCTGCTCCAGCGAGCAGAGCATCCAGCTACCGACCGCGCACCACCGCGCTCATCAGAGCAGGGTTTGGCACCGCGCACCCCTCGCCCTTTGGGGCACGGGCTGGCTGCTTCCCTTGAGGCCCCTCTAGTCCCATCTTCCCAGCGGTGACTTTGGCATCAGCAGAAAGGGACGGAGAGCCCTAAGCCCCTCGGCGCAGAGCTGAGCCCCCACGCTCGGCCGCGGCGTGCCGGTGCTCGTGGTGGCTGTGCGGAGGCACGCTGTTGCCGTGCCACAGCAGCCCTTTGCAGTCGGTCCGTGTCTACGTTGGCAGCGTGTCCGCCGGGCTGGTTTGGCCCAGACTGCCAGCTGAGCTGCAGCTGTGGGAACGATGGGCATTGCCATCCTGTGACGGGGACGTGCAGCTGCGCGCCTGGCTGGACGGGGTACAACTGTCAAAGAGGTATCGTACCCGCTGCTTCTTATCCGTAGAAGCGCTGACCCGTGCAAAGCTGCGCTGTGGTTTCCTTCATTGTCATCTTCGTGCCGTGCCTCTCCCCGAAATCCTTTAGGTTCCCCTGCTCTGTCCTGCCAGTGCCGCTGGGTGCCGCTTGCCTTTCTGTGGCGGGCTTGCTTGCGGAACGAATTCGCATCAAACGCGCGCTAAGGTAGCACCCGCTCTTACTGTCCCACCGGGTTTCCCGAGGACCTACTGCCGTGTTTGTCCTTCTGCCCAAGTGAGCAGTTGTAGTCGATGGACGTACCCCCCCAAGGAATCACAGAATCACTAGGTTGGAAAGGACCTTTAAGATCATCAAGTCCAACCATTAATCCAGCACCACCATGTCCCCTAAACCATGTCCTGAAGAAGAGAAGGCAGCGCTGTGCCCACACCTTTGCTCGTGGAGAAGCCGAGCAAGCGGAGCCCACGCCACTAAGGGCCCGTTCCCCCTGTGTTTCAGCCTGCGACGCGGGTCGCTGGGGCCCCGACTGCGCTCACGCCTGCAACTGCAGCAACGGCGACGGGAGCTGCGACGCGGCGACAGGGCGGTGCGTCTGTGAGGCCGGCTACACGGGCGGCCGCTGCGAAGAGGGTGAGTGCTGCCAGCGGGCTGCCCGGCTCGCGTTAAGACGAGCCAAATGGATTTGTGTGCCGGGGGACGGCACCGGGCGGGCAGGCCGGGAGGCCGCCGTCTCCTCCCTGTACGGGGAGCGGGGAAGCCGCGGGGCGGATTTCTCCAGCAGTGCCATAGAAATTCAGCCCCACGCGCTGTCTGTGATGGTGCCCGTCCTGTCCTGTCCTGTCCTGCGGGTGGTGGGGTGACCTGGGCGCACACCTGGAAGGGGTAGGGTCGAGCCCGCCGAGTGTCGTAAAAAAGCAGCTGCCAGGTTATTGTATCTCCCTTCAGAGCCTGAGCCTTAGCGTAGCGTCGCGGCGATGCCGGGAAAGGACAGGCTCCTCAGTCTCGTTTGCTTCTGCTCGCTAGAGTGCCCGCAAGGCTGGTTTGGGCTGAGCTGTCGGCACCGGTGTCAGTGCGACAACGGGGCTGCCTGCGACCACGTCAGCGGTGCCTGCACTTGCAGCCCGGGCTGGCGAGGAACCTTCTGTGAGCACGGTAAGTGCCTTTGCCAGGGGACACGGCACTGTCAGCGGCTCCCATGGACCACGGTCTCCTTGCCAGCGGGGTCGGCGTTCCCTGTCTGACTTTGCTATTCTCTTACGGCAAAGAGATTCCCTCGGGATGGTGATGGGGAAAACCGCATGTCACAGAATCACAGAACCATTAAGGTTGGAAAAGACCTTTAAGATCATTGAGTCCAACCATCAACCCAACACCACCACACCCACTAAACCATGTCCCGAAGTGCCACGTCCACACGTTTTTTGAACACCTCCAGGGATGGTGACTCCACCACCTCCCTGGGCAGAAGAGCCCGCACGCTGCTAAGTCTTGGGTTTTAATTCTGAAGGGAAAGGTCCAGGGGAAAAAAAAAAAAGACTAACAACATGTAAACAAGGAGTAACTGCACAGCTGCCTTGGTCTGTACACACCTTGCACGCCGGGCCTTGCAGCAGCCTCCCGAAGGGGTCCCTGGGTGCAGGGTTCCGGCTGCCCCACCAGCCTGCTCAGTCTCTTGGTGGTCAGGAACCTAACGACGTTGCTCTTCCGACACACCACAGCTTTGGCCTTTACCTTGACCGTCCACAAGGGACACGTGTCCTGTATTCTGCTGCCCTGCCGGGGCAGAGCCGTTCACGGGTGGCTGTTGCACTGGTGCAGCATTTTATCGGCAAAAGAGGCACCTCTGCCTGGCAGGGAGATTCCCAGCTCTCCGTAGAGGCATTTTGTGGGGATTTCTCCTTTGTTTTCCACAGCCTGTCCTGATGGATTTTATGGACTGGAGTGCCGGCAAGCCTGCGACTGCCTGAACGGCGCCCGCTGCGACCATGCAACGGGCCAGTGCCACTGCCCTCCCGGCTGGCACGGCCCCCGCTGCGGCCGGGGTAGGCATCGCTGCGGCCGGGGATGGGATGGAGCGAGGCCGGGGCAGCCCTCCACGAGGCACACCCGGAGCCATGGCCGTCTCCCGCGCTGCCGAGTCGTGGCGCCCGGAGGTCTCGGTGTCTGTTCCCCACCGGTGGTTTTCTCTGCATGGAAGTTAATGCTGCGCGGCAGAGAAACGTTTGGTTTCGGAGAGGGACCGGGGTGGGCTCTGGCTGAGCGCATCGTTGCTGAATGTCAGGAGGGCTTGGGCGCCCAGCAAAACAGTCTCCGAATAGATGCAGCGATGTACCGCCGACGATAACGGTGCGCACGTTTGGGTGTCAGCCGCCTGTAGAAATCAGCTGTTATTTCCCCCGAGCACCGCCAAACCCAACTTACGCAGCGGTCCAACGCGGCCGCGCACCGGCGTTGGCTCCTCTCCCAGACAAGCGCGTTCGGGATGGCTAGCGGGCCCCAGCTGAGGAGTTTCATACCTGCTACCTAACAGTTACCTCTTCTTCTGCTCCCACGAAGCGTGCCCGGAGAGCAGGTACGGCGAGAACTGCAGCCAGGCCTGCGACTGTTTCAATAACGCTACCTGCGACCACGTCAGTGGCCGATGTCTCTGTGCAGCCGGCTGGACGGGCCCCACATGCCAGCAAGGTAACGCACCTCACGGTCGCTTCCCAGCCTAGACTGCGCTTCCTCTGCCAGCCTGTGTTAAAAATGCCGTTTCGCGGGCTGGGTCGGGGTTTTCGATGAGTAGCGGCTGCAGGAAGCTGAGACAGTACGATAGCAAGGCCAGACTGCGACTAAGTGCGTAATTAGCTGCGCAGCGCTTCCCGGTTCAGTCAGAATGAGGGAACCGAGAGTTCGCCTTCTCTGAGAGCACCGGGAATTGCGCTGACTTGCAGTTTCACGGCAGCTGAAGAGTAACAGCTTGATTATCCGCTGCCCTGGGCGTTCAGACACCGAGGCAGCGATGCCTTTAGGCACAGCTCAGTGAAACTGCGCACGAGAACAAGTATTCACGTGCTTAAATGGCTTTTTTCTCTGCCAAGCCTTGGGTCTGCGAGAGGAGGATGTTCTGCAGCTCGGGACCGAAGGTGTCGCTGAGCCTCTCTCCTGGCTGCTGAACTCACCCAACCGTTTCTCGTTTGTGTGTTTGCCACCACCAGAGCTAAGAAGGCTCTGAAGGGACCAGCGCCAGTCCCGGTGCCATCACTGCCGCTTACCCGAGCCGATTAAAACACCAAATGGCTTTAAGCGGGCAGCTACGCAGCCTCAGGGCATCGGCGGCTCCTCTCCCTGCAAGCAGTCGTGGCTTCCCTGTACATCAGTCCACCCACCTATCGCTCCGGCAGGCGCCCGGAGGCGGGGGGGTTGCCGTTGGACCTGTGTTCTGACCGGGCTGTTCGGCCTGTTTTTCCCTCAGCGTGCCCGGTGGGTTTCTACGGGAAGAACTGCCGCCAGCGCTGCCTCTGCCAAAACGGTGGCACGTGTGAGCCCGCCACGGGGCTCTGTGCCTGTCCCGAGGGGTGGACGGGGCTGGCCTGCGAGCTGGGTGAGTAACGGTGCCTCGGCAGCGCTGAGAAACGGGCTCTGGCACAAACTCGTCCCGTTCTGGACTCGTTTTCTTCCGAAGGCTGGGGGTGACGTGCGCGGCGCTGGTGGTTCGCGAGGGTTCGCGGTCCTTCCCCGCGGGCGCCGGGGCGGCGTTTCACCGTGTGCCTCCTCCCAGAGTGCGCGCAGGGACAGCACGGGGCAGACTGCCGGCAGCGCTGCGAGTGCCGTCACGGCGGGCTCTGCGACCGCCAGAAGGGCCACTGCCTCTGCCAGCCCGGGTGGACGGGCGAGAAGTGCGAGAGCCGTAAGTGGGGCACGGGGGTCCTAACCGTGGGTACCGCGGGCTGCCTGGTGCTGCACGGGAGGGTGCTGGGGGCCGGGGGATTTTCAAGCAAAGACGTAAAATTGGGATTTCAGCACTGCAGGGAGAGATGGCGGGTGCCGTGATTCTGGCTGCGTGCCCTGGTTTCGCCCACCGCCGGGCTTTCTGCTTTCCCTAAGGCGACGGTGAACACAGGGGCCACGGCAGCCTGCGATGGTGCCAGTGGGAGGGGCTGGGGGCCCCAAAGGCACAGGCCCCCCCGGCACCGGTGCAAAGCTGCAGGCTCCAAGCAGGGATGCGACGCAGGGCAGCACCCCCCCCAGCCCCGCTACCTGCATGGTGCGAGCAAAATGCCGAGTGAAGATCTTCTGTTCCATTTATTTTAAGAGTAACAGGAGATCAGCCCCCTTCCATTCTTCCCTCTGCCCTTCCCTGTGTCTGGCCTGATTAGACTGAGCCTAAATGCCTGGCTTCAGTCCTAAGCCCCAGCAAATAATGACATCTGTCATCCGGCAGACCCCCGTGTTCGCCCGATCTTTAAACCTATCGCACGCCCTGGCGATCCCTTCGCTGTGAGGATGTGTTGCAAAGGCCGCTGGCCTTACGGAGAGCAGCAACAGGGACTTGCGTCGAGTAGCAGCACACCAAGAGGAGAGCCTTCCGCCTGGCAGTATCGCTTGTATTTTGGTGCAAAAAGCACGTCGGTGCAATGCCGTTGCTTGTCAGGGGAGGTCTGGGCATGGGGGAGCTGCCCGCTGCAGCGGCTTCTGCCACCAGCCGCACCGGAGCGCGCTCGGGGTTCCTGCCTGCGAGCGACTCCGTTCGCGGAGGCCATCAGCGGTTCGGCTGGCGGCTGAGGCTCGGCCTCAGAGTGGAACCCGCAGCTCACCTCGCCGGCCGAGGGCGAGCAGCCGGATTCTGCCGCATCCTCAGGCACGTCGTCCCCTCCCAGCGGCGCGTCACACTCTTCCAAAACCCCACACTCGAACCGCCCCGTTCGAACGCTCCGCGTTAAGTGGAGATGACAAAGGACGGGCGTTCGGGGGTTTTGGCTTCCAGGTGCCTCGCGGTGCTGGCCATGCCCAAGGCACGCAGCTGCATGTACAAACTGGGCCCTTGCGTGGACGAGCAACCCGTTTGGACGGTTATACGGGGACTTAGTGATTTTTTTTTTTGCAGAAGTGAAACGAGGTTCGCAGATTCTGCGCCCGCGGTGCTAACTTCTGCGTAATTCTGGTACCGCACACGCTGTGCTTTGCAGCCGCTTTAGAAACCGGCTGGCAAAATAAATGATTGCTGCCGTGATTGCAGATAATACAGTGCTGGCACCCAGCTCTCGTTAAACGGTGCCAGGAGTCACACCCCCAAAAACGTGGCGCGGTTAGAGCGACTGTCACACTGCATTAGGTGACCGCCAGCGGTGCGCGTCATGCTCCTGTACCCTGAGCGGATTTGACCGGCGATGCTGCCGAGACACTCGTGCTCCTGCGAGCAGTGGGTGCATGTTCAGCTCCGGGCCATGCGACGATTTCCTGCGCCGTATGCGCCGGCGGGGCAAGAGAGGGCCCGCAGTGCCCGTGCTGCCAGCCCGGTGCTGCCCGTCGCCACCGAACCAAAGGCAAGAGGGGCCGGTCGTCCCAGCGCGCCGCTCGCCAGAGGGGTGACGCCTCCGCGGGCTGGCCGAGGCCACTGCTCTTGTCACGGCACCGCACTGGCTGGGCAAGAGCGAAAGGGACACAAAGCAAAGTGTGTGCCTGCAAAAACCGCAGTGGGAAAAGAGCTGTGTCACCTTTTTTGTGTAACAACTAACTTGTCGTCTCTCCCCTGTTCGCATCTCCAAAGCTTGTCCAGAGGGGCTGTTCGGGGCACGCTGCGAAGAGCACTGCGACTGTGGGGACAACGTGTCGTGCCATCACGTTACTGGCGCTTGCGATTGCCCCCGTGGCTGGAGGGGCCGACGCTGCGAGAAAGGTGCGACAGCATCCCTTTGGCGGCGCGGCGTCCGGGCGCCGCTGGGGAAACCGAGGCTCCTTCCGAAGTCCGGGAAGCAGAGAAGCTTGGTTTTTAGTAAGAGTCACAAGTTGTGGCCAAACGCTTTGAGGAGCGGACAGCCTGCCCTGAAAGAGACTTTCGGGCTGCTGCAAAAAACACCGTCTAGCCGGCCGCTACGGCCGGGGCCGGGCTCAGCGCCGCATGTGGCAGGCGGGCGCTGAGGGCAGGAGCCGGCCCTTACGCCTTTCGGGCATTAACAATAACTTGGAATCCAGTCAGGAGGCTTATCTCTCCTTGCTTCTGTTCCCACAGCCTGCCTGCCGGGGTGGTTTGGGAAGAACTGTGCCAGCCGCTGCGCCTGTCCCCTGGGAGCGCCTTGCGACCACGTCACCGGCTGGTGCGGCTGCCCGCCGGGCTTTACGGGCTCTGGATGTGAAAAATGTACGAAGAAGGGAGTGATCCTCCTACGGTTCTGCTGACGGGCTCTGGGAACATGACGGGTCAAGCAATCGCTACAGAAAATAGAGGGCAAAAAAAGAAAAATGAGACACCCCCCCCGCCCCCAGCAGCGAGCTGTGCCAAGGAGCAGCTCGTATTTTGGCAGCTGGGTGCGTGCCCACAGGATGTTAGCAAAGCACAGGGAGCCAAGCGGGAAATCGGAGCTAGGTATTTATCCCAGGGTTAGTGAGAAATCAGTATTAAAATGAGCTCCTGTGGGTTCGAGCAAGTCTGGAAGAGCCAGAGGCATGCGAGCGCATTCCTCACGCCGGGGACAGGCTGCGATGCCGGCGTGTGTGGGGATGGCAGCTTGCGGGAAGGTGAGGGTAGGCAGGGCATTGCAAAAGGCATCTAATGCCTTGAAGTACTTGGTTTTCTTTTCGGTCCAAGTCTTTCCTGGAGCCAAGGAACCCTTTGTGTGTGCGGCTGCCCTTGCCTTTTGGGTGGCAGAGAACTTGCGCTGTCACAAAAGGCTTCCTAAACCCTGGCTGAAAAGAAGAAGGGAAAAAACGTCTCGCACAGAGGGGTGGGATAGCTCCCGCTAAGCGAATCTGAGTCGCCTCGGTGCCCTCTCTCCTGACAGCCTGCCTGCCAGGGACCTTCGGCGAGGGCTGTGGTCAGACCTGCCAGTGTGCCGGCACCACGCAGGAGTGCCACCCGGTCACCGGGGCGTGCGTCTGTGCCCCCGGCTTCCACGGTCCCGCCTGCCAGCTGGGTGAGTCCACGCTCCGTTCCTCCGCCGCTCCACGGACCTTTGCAGGTTGCTGCCCGAGGCTGCCCTTCGTCCTGAAGGCACGGTGCCGGTGCCGGCAGCGCAGAGCCGTCGCCCCCAGCGCCGCGGATGGCGCTGGGCTGACCGCCGGGGAAGCCCCAGCCGGGGAGCCGCCGGCTCGCCGGAGTGCCTTCAAAGCACGGGTCCCGACGGGCTGTCTTTCCTGCTTTCTTGCTGTGGTTGCCTTTGTCCTCATCGGCATGGCTGAGGTCTGGGTTCTGTTCTTAACCGTCGCCCCGCTCAGGGCTGAGCCTGTCCAGGCAAGTGTTTTCTTGCTGCCGTGTCCGAGCCTGGCCCTGCACGCAAACGGGAGGCTCTGACCTCCGCGGTGCCTCTCGCTGACTAATTTGCAAGTAGGAGTTCATGTAAACAAACCATCATCCTCATCGGCGCTCAGGCCGTTTCTTTGCCATTTTCCTTCTGGATTGTGGGATATTTACCAGCTACGTCGGCAGCAGAGAGGTTCTGAACAGCCCCAAACTCCTTGGCGTTGTTGCCCGTTTGCCGTGAGATTACTTAAAAGTGCTTCCCGGGGTTCGCTTTGGCCTCTGCTGAGCAACTGGCACCTCAGGGCAGAGGCACCTGAGCGTGGCTGGCAGGAGCTTGCGCTGGCCGTGACGTACGAGCCACGTCTGACGCCATCAGCTCATGCCACGGGACGTGGGTGTGTGACTTGTGCGCCCTCGGCGCGTTGCTGTAGCGTTGACTCGTAAGTGCTCTGCAGCAGCTCTGCGCTACAGAGCGGATCAGGGACCCATCGACTGTGCCGGCCCGGCACAAACCTGCCTCCAGCAGAGCTTCCCCTCTGGTGGAACAACATCTGAGTCCACGTGGTGGGTTTTTCCAGAGAGTTTGGACCTAGCTCTCCTCTCTTTAGGCACCGAGGCCGTTGTTTCTTTTTTTGTGTCGGCAGAGTGCTCTCCTGGGTGGTACGGCCACAACTGCGAGAGGCCATGCAAGTGCAAGAACGGCGGCCTGTGTGACACTGCCACAGGGACGTGCCACTGCCCGGCTGGCTACATCGGCGCTGACTGCAGTATCGGTGAGTGCCCGGGTCAGCCCGAGGGGACGCGGGCTCGCAGGAGGTGAATGGGGGTAGGTGCAAATCCTGCACGCAGCCGGGCTGCTGAGAAGAGTTGCAGCGACTGACTCCTGCACCGGCCCATCGGCAGCCAAAAAGAGCTCCTTGTCTCACTCTGCAAGGCTGCACTGTCAGCAACGCCCTCCCCGCTTCGGTACGGAGGCTGGCGTACGAAGCGCCAGCCTTGTGGTGGGGATGCCCGTCTCTTTTGCTGTCTGTCCGATCCACGGAAACATTTTCTTGCTCCGTTTGTCTTGCGCCAAACTGGTTTCCCCACTCTGAAGGGCATCAGCCTTGCATCACGCCATCACTGTGTTGCTGTCTCTGTGCTAAAAGCGCTCCGCTCCTCCCGCAGAAGGGAACCGAAGAGCTCTTCCCTGCCGCCAGGCACACCGCGCGCTCGCAGAGGGCTGCGGCTTCCTCCCGCCTCCCCACGCGCCCCTGCCAAGCCTTTCCTCTCTAGCCTCCCGGCGCAGCCAGCTGCGCTTTGGCGTGACCAAGGCAGCTCCAGGTCTTCCTCCCGCCAGGATGTCCCGCTGGTCGCTACGGCAAGGACTGCGCGCGCGTGTGCTCCTGCGGGGACGGCGCTACCTGTCACCCCGTCACCGGAGACTGTGTTTGCCCGCCGGGAAGAGCTGGCCCCACCTGTGAGCAAGGTGAGCGTTAGCTGCGGGGTCGTGCGTCAGGACAAGCAGGCGTTGCAGGCAGTGGGTTGGAAAAGGTCCCGAGCGGGAACCGATTTCCCTGCCTGAGACCTCTGCCTGCGCTTGGGCTCTCCTGCCCGAACCGCGCCCCGTGCCCACGGCCACCTCCTCTTGTCCCGCAGGCTGTGACAAACACCGGTATGGGGTGGGCTGCCAGCATGCCTGCTCCTGCCGCAACGGGGGGCTGTGTGATGCAGCCGATGGCTCCTGCTCGTGCGCGCTCGGGTGGACAGGGAAATCCTGCGAATTAGGTAAACCTGGCTTGGATGCGTTGTCCTGTGCCGGCCCAGTGGCTGTGGAGCTCGCTCGGCCTCTTTCGTACTGGGTCCAGTTCCTGCTATCCCCACCTGTGCCTGTTCTGCCTTACCGCGTCGCGGCTCCCGCAGGAGCGGGGCCGGGGCCGGCTCTCTGGCCGCTGAGCGGCTCTGCCGCCTCATCTTCCCTGCAGAGTGCCCGCCGGGAAGGTACGGTGCCAACTGCCAGCTCCGCTGCGCCTGCCGGCACAACACCACCTGCGACCCGGCGACAGGAGCCTGCCGCTGCCCCGCGGGCCGCTACGGGCCCCTGTGCGAACACGGTGAGTCGTGGCAGCCGAAACGCCTTCGGCTTTGCGGGGAGGGGTGTTTTCTGAAGCTCATCCAGAGAGCAGGACCACAGGACAAAGGTGTGCCCTGCTGCGGTCGCACACACGGCTGTGAGCACCGATGGGCTCTTCCCTTTCCCGGCGTCCAGAGCGAACCCTTCCCAGGTAGCAGAAGTAGTCGCAGAGGAAGTAATTTCTATTCTCTGCACGAGACCGCTGGAGACAGAGGTGCCGTTCCAAGGCAGCCGGCCACGCACGGCACCACTGCGCAGCTTAGCGTTGGGTAGCCGAGCAAGCGCGTCGGAGCTGAGCCGCTGCGCTCTGCAGCCGGGAGTCGCTGCAGGAAGGGGGTAGACCGGCCCCGGGCCACCGAGAAGCAGCTGCGTGCATTTGGGCGCTTCTTGGGGAGAAGGGCTCGCTGCTTCTCTCTGGTGGGCTGAGGGAGGCTCTGCTGCAAGAGGCTGTCTACAGCTGAGCCTCCGTTCAACCCACCCACGCCGTAATGAGCTCTCCGCCGGCTTCATCCCAGGTTGTCCCCCGGGCTTCCACGGAGCTGGCTGCCGGGAGCGCTGCGACTGCGAGCACGGAGCGGGCTGTGACCCAGCCACCGGTCGCTGCCGGTGTCCCGCTGGGCTCCGCGGCGAGCGCTGCCAGACAGGTACCCCGTCCTCCTCCTGCTTCCCGAGGCGCGATCTCGTAGCGCGCGTGCCATAGCTCACCTCTCAAAACAGGCTGCGAGGAAGGAACGTACGGCGAGGGGTGCCAGCAGCTCTGCGACTGCATGGGCAGCGCGCCCTGCGACCCAGCCACGGGGCGCTGCCTGTGTCCCCCGGGGAAAACCGGCCTCAAGTGCGGTTCAGGTGAGTTGAGCCCAGCCTGGGAAGGCGAGAAAGGGGACCGTGCAGGAGGGGCACTAAAACGGATGCAAACCCCCTCTTGTTGGAGTTGAAGAAGGGGGGGTTCTTTTTTGTGTGTGGCCCCTCAAAGAGTAAGAGGGCGTGTGAGCAGCGGCAGTCGCCTCTCCAGCCTCTGTTCGTAGTCGGAGCTGAATGCAGACCTGACTTTCGCCGGAGGCAAAAGGCGAGGAGGAAAGGCAGGAGGAACACCTTGCTGGCCTTGGGATCCTCTGGTGTCCCGTACCACCAGAGCTCGAGAGCAGGCGGGGCGGGAGGCAAGGGAAAAAGCTCTCCGCCTTTCCTCGCACTCGGCCTCCGCTGCAAGCTCTGCCTGTCGCGGCGCGTGTCGGAGCATTTCCGCTGCGCCTGCAGCGGTCTAAGCGCCTCTCTGCCCCCTCGCCAGAGTGCCGGCCGAGCGAGTACGGCCCGGACTGCAGCCTGCCCTGCCGCTGTGCCCCCAGCAGCTCCTCCTGCAACGCTCGGAACGGCCAGTGCCTCTGTCTGAACGGGTACCTGGGACCGACGTGTCGGGAAGGTAACGTATAGGTGCGGTGCCACAGCGAATGCGCACGCCGGGGACTCCTAAGGCAAAAGCAACTGCTGCGGAGGGATGCTGCGGTACCCGCGCTCGGGCTCATGCCCTGGAGCATTGGTTGTGGTAGTGGTACTATCAGCCAAAACGAGTTACGTAGGGTAGCGCCTGCCTCTTCCCAAGGCCCTCATTTGGTATGATTTGTTCACCGCCACCCCAGCCACGAGGGAGGTTTTATGAAAGCACGGGCTGCGTGCTGGCAGTGCTGTGAAAATAAAGCTGTTTAGTAACCTAACCCCAAATGCACCCATGGTAAAGCCGGGACGCAGAGCCCACGCTTTTCTGGGCACGCTGGAACAAAATGATCCCGTCCACCCGCCGCAGCAGCAGAACCACACACCTTATTTCTGCCCAAACCACGGCTGAGCCTGCCGGCTCAGAGCGACTCCCGGGCGGGTGCCGTGCGGCGTTGCTGCGGGGATGGGCGGCAGTTCGGTCTGGCTTGCTTTGCAGGTGGCACACCACGTCCGCCATCGGCCGAGCACCCCTCCTCGGTCCCAGGTCAGTAACAGACCCCGGCACGCCGCGGCTGCAGGCAGCGAGCTCAAAATGCTGCTCCCGCATGAAGCGGCAGAGCCAGGCTGTGGGCGCAGAGCGGGGCCAGCGCTCCCGGCTCATGCCTTCCCCCGGTCGGGGGGAGCGGGGCGGAGGCTGCTGCCCCCCAAGCGCAGCAGCAGCGCCAGCGGGTCGCCTCCGTAGCGTCTCCCCTCCCGAGCCACCGGCTGTCCGTGGCCGATGGGGCACGCGCCGCGAGGGCTGACCCGTCCCGGCTTCCCTTCCAGCTGCGCAGCCCCCCGCGCCCACCGGCTCACCTCCGCCCCGGGGGGGGCTCTGGCCGGGCGAGCAGTAGGTCCCGCAGCTGCCGGGAGCGTTCCCTCGGTGTCGCCAAGCAGGCACCCGGAGAAGCCAGCGACCTGTTTGACGAACTTGTTTCCAAGCCACGTGAGCGGTTATCGTTAAGCTGCTGCTTTTGGAGTTGTCCGAGCGAGGCTGAAGCACCGAGTGTAGCCGGTTCACCATGACGGCACGGGCTGGCCTGCAGGCACGCCGCGAGGGCAAGCACGCTGGCACCGGCACGCGCCCTTGGCCAGACACCGGAAGGAACAGTTCCGAAGCCATCGCTTCTGGTCAGCGGACAGCGGACTTCCATAGCTCGTGGCAAATGTCTGGCCTTCATCTTTCGGGTGCTGGGCTTGGGGAGGGGGCTGAAATTATGGTATTTACCAATACCAAAATAGATATTTATGCAACAATATTTATGGGAAGCTGTACAACAGTGTCGTCAGAACTGATGGCTGAACGTGCCCAGCTCTCCTGAGATCGTGCCTCCTGTAGAAGTACCACCTCACTTGAATTTTTTTTTTTTATTTGAATTTGGAACAGACTTTCCCTGTGAATTACTCTTTGCCGCAGGGGTGAGGCATTGGGCTCTAGCACTTACCACACCGCCGCCGCGGAGCCGGTGCCCACCACCCGACCCTCTCTGTCGGTGCAAGTCAAGCGCCCGGTTTGCGTTCCCAGCCTCCGGCGATGCCTCCCTCGCTGACGGCTCGACAAGCTCTGCAGAGGGTCAGGAGCCTGTTTTTCATACCAGTGGGTATGTCAACCCACTTAAGCTGCCTGTGTCATTTTCTCCACCCAAAAGTAAGCCTGAATTAAGTGTAATAATTGAAGATACTGTGTGGATAGACCCGAAGCGCTTGCATGGTCCACTAAGCGCAAATCTCTGTTTAAGCGTTCTCGCCCCAACCCTGGACCCTGTGTTATGTTATTTTTCTGCTCCGGTTGAACCCGGGAGCCGGGAAGGGGATGGGAGGCAGGAGGAAGAGCCAGGAGGCTGCATGGCCACAGCCGGCTCCTGGCTCGGCAGCGAGCGCAGAGCCTCGGCAAAGCCTTGGCTGCCACCTGCAGCAACGGAGAACGCCATGCCCCTTCGTCTATTTGCACAAAGCTCTTGGGTAAATAGAGCCCAAGAGCTGACGACGTCAAAAGAAACCAGGCTCTAAGAAGGAGCTGGGACGTTCCCGTCCCAGCACGTCTGCCTCTGCTGCTGCTGCTGCAGTACAGCCCTGCCCAGGCGCTTGGCCTTTAAATTATTCCCACAGGGGCCAACTGAAAATAATAAAAGAATTAATTGTTCCTTTTCCTGATGGAATTTATTTTAATCTGTATATAACTTGTAATTTTGGGCTAATTCCTTTCTTATTTTATTTCTTCCGTAACAGTATTTTTTGCATTAGGTATCATTATTGTGAAGAAATAATGTTAATATAAGTACGTAGTGAAGGACCAAAACGGTGTAATTAAGGTTGTATGTTGTATGATTGATAACCAGGGAGTAGGAAGATGTTGTCCACGTGCCAAACGACCCCGATCGCTCCTGCTAGTCTTGCTGCCGACCCTCCAGACAATCACGTGTTTTGTTACGTTTGCCTCGAAGCCCCCGTTGCGTTAGGCGAAGGTTTCGAGTCATTCCCTTGGCTGGCTGGAAAGCAAACGCAGCCTCGGCCAGAACGCGAGCGGCCCCTTGCCACGCGCCCGTCCACCCAGTGCGGCGAGCCAGGCTGCGCAGGGCCCGCAAAGCGCCGGCTGAAGACCCGGCAGCCGCCGGGCGCAGCCGGGGGCCGGCGAGCGATGCCACCGTGCCGGTGAGCGACGCCACCATGCTGCGTGGCCGATGACTGAGGCGCAGAGAAGTCCTCTGCCCCGATGGTCCCGCTCCAGGAGAGCACGGAAGCCTAGCCCAGCCTTAAGCGTTGCTTGGTCCCGTCCCATCACCATGCAAAAGCCTGAGCTGCAGCTCTGTGGCTCCTGGCCGCTGCTTGGCGTAAACCGCACGTCCAAGCATGGGACCGCAGCAACTCCCTACCTGTATTTTTTATGATTTTTTTTTCCTGTTCATATTTCTTAGTAGTTTGCTTCCTCTGTTCATGTAGCTCGTGTCTCTCTTTTTGCATCCCATCTCCTCTAATTTAGCACTGATGGAAAATTTTAATTCCGCCACAGTTAAAAGAAATAAAGAGAAAGCCTCACTGCGTTTCTGTTCATCTCGTCTCTCTCAGTCAATTACAGCTGAAAAGTGCTGTGACTGACAGCAGCTTTTTAGGCCGCTGTTCCGAAGGACGTTTCCCCGAGCTGCGCAGGTGCCGAGTGCAAGCAGAGGCAAGGACGATGCTGCCAGCGGAAGGAAGATTTCTTAGAGCTCCCGGTGGGGAGACCTGGCTCCTTGGCCTCGATGCGACACAGGGCTGGTGTGCTCAGGGACACCCGTCGCCGCTAAAACGTGAAGCACAGGGAGGCAGCGGCGCTGCCGCCGTCGCGTGCAGTGCCCTGCTGGACAGGGAGAACAAGGCATTTCACTGGGATCCAAGAATTTATTGTTAGTCTAATTAATCCTTTAACAGTTTAATCACATTCCAACAATGCTGCCCCGGCGCCTCCAAAGACAGGCAGCGTGCGGAGCCGCCTCACCCCGAAATCGTAGCTGCCGTTTCCCCTCCACGAGGTGCGACCGGCCAAGCATCACAGACCAGCCGGCAGAGCCGGCCGGCCCCGTCTCCTGCCACCGCCCCGAAAGCCCCACGGCATTAAACATTTGCCTCACGAAAGACACAGATGCAAAGGGCTCGGCTACGACAAACAAACTACCCTCTTCATTAGTCACTTGTCGGTGCTGCTTTGGGGAGAGGAGGAGAGGGAACAGCTCCGTGTGGGGAACGCCGAGGTTCGATCCTCTGTGACTACGTCCCTCTCTGCCTCCTGCCTGGGTGCAGCCGCTGGCCCACGGGAAAGGCAGGCGGGAGCTGCAGCATGGCTCCTCTTCGTGCTCCTGGCTTGCTCGTCCACAGGACTTGCACTCGCTTCCCTCTGGCTGAAGCATCCCCTTTCTGGCCCCAGAGCCGACTCCATGAGAACTCTGACCGCACCAGCTACTTTCGCAAGTGCCTGAAAGGTGGTGGGCATCACCTCACCTGCGGAGGTCACAGTTGTGCTCAAAAGAACCAAGGATAATTGTGGGGGGAAAAAAGAAAGGGAAAAAAAAGAAAGGGGAGGGGAAAATTGGGTCAAGGAACAAGCCTAGCACATAGATTTAAGTTAAGTTCCTAAAAATTTTTCATTCAGGTATGCTCTGCCTATGCCCCGGGTCTCCCCAAGCAGCCCGCACTGGCCCAGACGTCAGCAGGGAAGGACATGGCAGCACGAGGCACTTCACAGAGCCCAGAGCACAGCCGCAGCTTTTGCGACTTGAGCCAACACCTTGGCTGCCTCCTGAAGCCCGTTGCAGGTCATCAATATTAGTGTTGGCCAGCGGCGCTTGGACGCCACGTCTCACATTAATGAGCTGCCGTCAAAGACCGGTCCTGAACAATAAGACCTGCTGCCTGTGACTGCTCAAGACAAACGAAATTCAAGAAGAAAGGCTCTCCCACTGCCTTCTCGCTTTGGGCTCAGTTCGCAGAGGTTTGAAGACCCCTGAAATAAGTCACGACAGAGGCATCTTTCCTTGGCTGGATGCCTACACGTCAGTCTCTATCCGCAGCCGCTCCATCCGGCGGACGTTGCACTCCACCGCCGTGCGGCTGGTGATCTGCCGAGCGCAGGACTGGGGAAACCAGCCCCTTTCACCATCCCTGAGCCTCTCACCCCAGCACCAGCCTAGGAGAAGAACAGAGCCGGTCACGCACCGAGGAAGGGCCACGGCTCCTGGAGACGCGCGCGGAAGGAGAGGGCTGCACCGCTCCACTGCCCATGGAGGTGCCAGCCAGAGGCGGCCGGGGGAGAGCTTTGGAGGGGAGGGGGCTTCTGAGCTACTGCCTGTTCTGGGGCTTATCTCTCTCTCTCCTGAGGTCTCTGCTGCTGGCTGCCAGCCACAGCCTGCACGCAGGAGTCACCAGTAAGTAACGCAGCAGCCGCCCGTGGCAGTGCCACCTCCCTCAGCCTCTGCGGACATGCTGTCATCTGCTGGGACACAGTAGCAGCCAGTGACACGGACCCCACCAGCAGCCAGGGCTTCCAGGAAGCTTCCCCCGCCCCGTCGCTCCACCTTCCCCACTTGCCGCAGCTCGCCGCCGCTTACCGTCCTCTCCCCCCAACACCAGGACGACGTCAGCCTGCTGCAGGGAAATCTCGTCCGCCTGTTTAGCCAGGTAGGCGCGGGTTATCTCCACTTGGCTCAGATCTGCGGAGGACAGCGGCGACCCAGTGGGAAGGCACGCGTGGCCGGCACCCGTGGCGCTGGGCACACTGCTCCAGCCCAGCCTGGCTGCCCACCCCACCGGCGCTCCACGGCAAGCCCTGCTCCGTGCCCCTCCTGCCCCTCATCCCGCTGCCCCCTCCAAGCACACAGGGAGGGGAAGCCAAATCTCCACAACAGCATTCCTGGAATTTCACTGTGCCGCCTAGGAAACGCTATTTAAGGTTTCTTGCGACTGATAACGTAAGGGGAGGCAACTCCTAACGAGCAAGGCGAAGCACCCCGAGTTCTCCTCTCCATCGACACGCGTCCTCCCTCAGCCCCGTCTCCAGCAGGAGCGGAGAGGAACAGGGTAGAGACCCATGCCTGCCAACGCTCGGGCTCTAGTGCAACCGCTAAGCCCCGCACAGTCAGGCCTGACCTCCAGCACACCGGTACCTCCTTTGGGAGTGGTGTCAGGCTTTTCCTTTTCTCTGTGCATCAGCGCAGCAATCCACCGGGCCCGGTCACTCCTGGCAGAGGGAAAGCCCGAATTACAAGGAAAGCCTTAGAGCCCATTAGATGGGAATTGCAAGGGAAATCTAAGAGACAGAAAGACACAGAGCAAGAGGAGAAGCCCACGCAGGTCCCCCTTTCCGGGAAAGGGAGCGGGGAGGGAAAGGGAGCTTCACAGAAGCCTCAGGGGGATTTTCCAGGGCACCAGTTTATCCCACAAGCAAGAACGTGCACCTCGTGAAATCCCGCCGGGCCACTCACAGCGTCTCTGCCGACAGCACGATCTCCTCCCGCCTGCCCTCACTGTCCTTCTCCATCGCCACCCGGAACAGATGCCCACGGGCCGTGCTGCCGCTCACGGTCTTGCCGGGAGGAGGGGAAGGCGGGTCTGCGTTCTCCATCTTCTCCACCGTGATGTGGTCCAGCGTGGCGTAGTTCATGACGGTGTAGCTCTCCTCGCTGTGGCAAAGATGGGATCGGCACCTCAGTCGCATGCAACCGTGGAGCAGATGCTGCCGGCAGGGACCGAGCTGCCTCCCGGTGCTGGCTCAGCGCCCCAGTGGGGAAAGTTTGGCAGGCATCACCGAGGAGACCGTCATGGCGAGGACAAGAGCTGGTGCCCAGGGGTGGGACACGGCTCTGCGGACTTGCCACAAACAGAGGCAAGGCCAAGGGCTGTGGAGCTGGGCGCTTCCCTTCCGGCTAACGAAGGACACTTAATCGAGGTCAAAGCAGGGAAACCTCCAGAATTTCTGAGGCTACGTGCCGCTTGGGAAATGGAGATTTTAATCCCCTGGTTGTTTTCCAGGGAAAGGAAGGACCCCCGCCCCCCGAGCCTTACCTCTTCTTCTTGGTTATGATCAGGACGTCGTTGAACAAGAAGAGGTAGCAGAGCCTGCCGGCGCCTCGGCGGAAGATGCCCGGCTCTTCCGACAGCAGCAGGTACAGCTCGCCCCGCTTCAGCAGCCAGCGGGAAGCGGAGATCAGCGGGAAAGGCTGAAACGGATCCGGGGAAAGTCTGGCTTACCACCCGCCTCACAAGCGGCTGCAAAATCAAGTCGAGAAGCTGTATCTGAAGTCACAGCAGACCCTGGGGTCAGTCGGGATGGACGCATCGCACACTTTTAAACGTCTTTTCCAGGAGACTTTCCAGGAGGCAGGCGGGGAAGCGGAGCAGCCGTGCACCCCGCTCCAGGGTGCCCGGAGACACAGCCCCCCAAACCGCAGCAGTGGGGCAAAATCTCAAAGCTTCACAACAGCCCTTTAGAAAGCTGCCCGCATCTGACAGGCCCTACAGCCAGATGAAGCCCCGTGTCTGTCTGGAACAAGACTGCAAGGGCCGACATCGCTGCCAGCTGATCCGCCCCAGGTAAAACCTCCTCTTGTCAGGGGCAAGGCCCGCTTTCACCGCCCGTGCGCAGGAGATGAAAGCTCAGGGCGAGGCAGAAGAGGAAGCGAAGGGCTGTGAGAGGCAGGGGATTATCCAGGACTACTCTGCTGAACCCTCCAAGCTGGTCAGGCGAGTGCCCAGAAACTTCTATTTAGGTCAGAACAGCAGGAGAAAACGGTCGCCCCGGGCCTGGAGTGGTGATGCTGCTCAGCCATGCTCCAGCTGGTCACGGCTTCCCGCAGGGGCTCCCAGGGCAGGTCCGACTCGCCTGGGATGGGCCCCTCTAACAGCAGACCCCAGGAGATCTCCCCCTGCCACTTCCACAAGACCTCACCTTCTTCTTTCCAAATTCCAGCTGTTTCTGCAGGGTGTACATCTGCTCTGTCCTCTCCATAGCACGAGCTCCCTCATTGCAGCTCTTAACCAGCTAGAAAAAGAAAAGCACCGCAAGGGAAGCGGAGGACGGCGGGACGCTGAGCCCATCCATCCTCCACACCAGCGCCAGCACCACCGGCGAAGGCTCAGGCGCCCGCCCTGCGTCCCTGAGCAGGAGAAACAGCCAACTCCCAGCAGAGCTTTCAGAGGTTTGGGGAAGGGCAGCTGGCGGTTCCCCGCCACGAGAGACCTCCAGCAGAGAGAGGACACGTCTGCTGTGCCTGGAGAAGGATCGAAGTGAAACTGCACCAAAACCCAGCTTCGCCGAGGGGCGATACGAAGAGGAAGAATTAATCATCTGAAGAGAGGAGGTCAAGACAGGAGGATGAAGAGTCAGACAGATGGAGGGGAGGACAGGAGCCTTCCACAGGCAGGTGAACACCACCTTTCGCTCTGCCGAGAGGGTGGCCGCGTGGCACCCCGGCCCCCACGCCGTCTCTCCCAAGCTCTGCCAGCCGCCCCTCCGGCCCGGGGAAGCGCGGTCCAGCGTGGCCCAGCCCAGGGGCTGTGCATTTTGCTCCCCCGCCAGATGAGCGAGGGCGACAGACCGTGAGCGGCGGGAGCACACTGCCAAGAGCCGGTATTTAGGGGACAGAAGGAAGGGCTGCCACACCGCTTTGGTGGCCGCAATCTCCGTGGTGCATCGCCTTGTGTGAACAACCACCGGATGGGAAAGCAGATGGAGATGAGACACGGGAGTGTGAACAGCGCACGGCTCATGACGGCCACCGCTTCCGCTGCTCCTTCGCTCCTCTGCACTTTGCTCTTCGCTTGGTTTACTGCTCTTTCTTTGCTGAAATCTCCCAAAACCACAGCAAGTAAGGGTTGCAGCTCGCTGACGCCTCGAGCGAGGTTCTGAGAAGGGAGAGCGCTAATGGAGAAGTCGGCACCAGAGGGAAGGACAAAAGATGGGCCCAAAGAAGAAAGAAGAAAAGATGACAAGAAAAAGGAAGAGACAAGATCAGGTGAAAAAGGTGAGCAAGGGAGAAGACGTGTACATCCAGCAGCTATTTGGAGCGGAGAATTCTCAAGTGAACCGATGCGGGGAGGAAAAATGAGAGGCCAGAATGGCAGGCTCGGGGCCAGAGGACGGAACGGTGCGCTGGAAGGAGGAGAGGCGGAGAGCTGGCAGCCGGGTCTCACCTTGCTGATGGCTTTCAGAGCTCTGGTGACAGCTCCGTACGCCGCAGTGCCTGCTTTTGTTTTTTGACAGACAGTCTAGAATTTCAAGATAAGACGCTTTAGTGATATTGCGAGATGGAGAACTGCGCATCAACCGCTTCCCTGGGATTTCAGGATGCGACACATGCTCGAGCCGCTCCCAACGGTCAGCCTGGCAGTGGGACGGCGTTCAAAGCAAGGGTTAACAGCGCTGGTAGCTGTGAATTTGGTTTCTGCTGGGGTTTTTGCATCAGGTATGTGCCTGACCATGACCCCGCGCACCGGGCATCCCCCTGGCCCCCGCAGCCCGTTACAGGCTGGGAGCAGTTACTAGAAATCCCACGTCCAGCAGTTCTGCTGTTCAGAGCAGCTGGGTCCAGGAGCCCCAGATTTCAGTGAACCTTGTGCAAGACCTGCTTTCCCTTCCTGGGCCACCCAACCGTTCATCAAATGGGACGCTCGTGCCACCCCACCCTGGGTATCCAGACGCAGGACTGGGCACAGAAGAACCTCACGTCACTCGGGTGGACGGTGCCGAGACGCAAAGCGTTATTCACAAAGCTTTAAGGGGCACATCCGACACCCACAAGCAGCAGATCGCTCTGGATCTAAATCCTGAATACAGGTTCGGGCATCCCAGCCTCGGGAAGTTCAAGCAGAAGGCTGTCCCGGGCTCAGCAAACTGAGGAAGGGAATAACACAGTCACCTCTTCGGAGGTGCCAAGCAATGCCACCGTGTGACTTACTTACATCTAACAGCAGAGGAAGCCGTGTTACTCTCTGCATAGGGAGAATGAGAAATGATATCATTGGCAGGCCTCCACATTCTGGTTTCCTTTCAATTTGTTTCAAGGTCTCTTTAAATAAGGGGTTTGTGGCTCTGGAACGGGACAAGAAAGCTCCATTAACTCTGTTCTTCAGTTATCAAGAACGTGTGCGAGAAACGCAGTGCAGTGACGGCACTGCCTCTGGTGCTCAACGGCAGCCTGCGGAGCTTGGAGTGCGCACCCGGGGTGGAAAATGGACTGATCTGTTAGCAGGTGGTGGAAAAACACCTAGAGATGTTGAGGCCATCAGAAGGCGGGTAAAGCCGTAGACATACCAATGGTGGACACAAGCTTGACCCGTACCACCAGTATGATCTCCATACGTGTCCCTAGCACACCCCATACATGTTATTGACCTTGGCAAGACCCATCTGACCATCATTACCTCCACATATCCCTGTCCTTCACCCTTCCTACAGCACAAATCACGTCCTAATCACCCGACACAGACACACTGAGGTCTGGAAGCTGAGCTCTGCTCGGAAAGGAGACAGCCTTCCTTAGGGAAAAGGAAACAATCGCAGGCTGAGGCAGCTGCGTGCAGGTCAGGGTCCAGTCCGCAGCCAGCTAGCATCCCTGTAGCCCCGAGACCCCTTGCAGGCAACTCCTTTGCAAGCCCAAGGCCTGGGCGCACAGTGGTACTCACAGCAGCTTCTGAAGTGTCCTCTGCTGGTAGACTTCGTTGGAGCAGTAGCTGACGTAAGGACTGAAGTGGTTCGAGGCGTGTTCTTCCACTATGTCACCGATATCAGGAATGAGGAGGTTTTCCTGGTGTCGCTTCTCTAGGTCTTCAAAGAAGCTACAGAGAGAATTCAAATAACCTCATGACATGAGTCATTAGGGCCAACCAAACCAAACAGATGTATGTTTAACAATGTTCCCACTGCAATTTTTGCCCAGTTTTCCCAGAGGAGACTAAGGCTCTGGATCCCTTCTGCACAGGGTCAGCTCCACGCAGCTGAGACAGCCGCGTCTGTCCGCTGCAGAGACGGGGAACGCAGCTCTCGAGCTTCCCCGGCCCCCACACGCACACGCTTCCTCCATTCCTGCACGAGATGCCTCCTCCGCTTTAGCCCCCTGGGAAGGCTCATTTCTGCCCCATCAGGGCCGCTTCTGCCCAGCTGCAGGAAGCCGCAAGCCCTCAACGCCCCCGCCGCTGTTCCCAGGCCTGCCGCAGCTCTGCCGGCACTCTCCTCCTGCTGCTTTCCCACACGGACGCAGCTCGCCGGCAGCCCGAGCACCAGCTCCCAAAGGCCTTCGCCTTTGGAGGGAGCAAAGGCCACGCAAAAGTTGCAGTTTCAGTTTCGGCACCTGGGCGATCTCCCACCCACGCTTCAGAACAAGTGGCCGCTCACTGCGGCTCGGCCGCCCCGCGCCCCTGCCTCACCGGCCCCCACTTCTGGCCACACTGCAGCCAGGCTGGAGCCGGCCGGCCGAGCCGCAGCGCGACCAGCTCCACCGGCCCGTCTCACCAGCCCAGAGGCAAAGACGGAGGCAGCACCCGGACACCCGAGGAGGAGTTTCCAGGCAAACAGCAGTGTCCCAGGCACGGGGGGCTCAGCCAGCTTTTGGTGCCCGGTTGCGGCTGCACGACTGAGCGCCACCATTACAGCCCATTAAAAAAAAAAAAGAAAAGGGGGTCAGGGTAACTATCTTCCACTAGACATTCAGGTCCCGAGCGCGTAACGGCAGGAAGCCACTGCAGGGGAGCGTGCCGGGACACGAGGCATGAGGAGGAAGGGCAATAGGTGGGATGTCACAGTACCTTCAACAACCCAAGGGACGGCTGTTTTTACACGGCAAATAAACAGAGCTCCAGAGTCCCTCCCCCAGGCCTGCCTGGTCCCAACTCCGTGCCGATGGCCCCCACTTGCCTCCTGCTGACCGTCAGGATGTCGCCGATGTTGGAGAACAGGTGGTGGTGCTCCGTCTGAGTCATGGTCTCCTTCAGCTCCTCCGACCTCAAGAAGTGGCTCACCAGGACACTCAGGCTGTGCATGTAGGAGTACTCAGAAGTGATGATCTCAAACATCGCCTGAAAAAAGAAGGGCAGTGAAGATGTAACAGCACAAACTGACTAAACAAGGCAGTGAATTAAAACTTGCCGTGCCGTATCTACATTCGGTGGGCACGAAGCCACTGGAAATGACTTCGCTCCAGCGGCACGGCATTCCCTGCGTTATCTCATGCATTGCCTGGCCTACACAGATAACTTCAGCACGTTTTAGGACACTCAGTCATTAATTAGCCACAGCACTAAGGTGTCTTCCCTTCCAGTGGCTATTTCCCATCAGCATCCAAAGGAGCTGCCTGCTTCCCTGCCAAGACGCGCGGGTGAGCCCTCCCAGCGCTGCCCAGTCCCAGAGCCACCGGGAGCAGCAGCACCACAAACCCAGGACGCAGGAGCTGAGCCCAGCCCTGCTGACCCAAGCCTGGCGCGAGGGGTCCCAGACACAGCCACCCGCATCCCCTGCCACCTTTGGCGTTCACGCTGCACTCCCTGGCACCTCTGCGGCTCCCCTCACCTCCTGCCGCCTGCGCTCCTCGGGGGATATCTGTCGCAGGACGCCCGCTTCCAGCACCTGTGGGCGAGAGGCCGGGAGTAGCAGGGGCCATCGCCGCTGACCGACAGCCCCTGCTCACCCTTTAGCGTGGCCTGAGCCCAGCCCGGAGCCCACCAGCTGCCCCCCCGGCAGCATCCCCCACGGCTCCGCAGCCCACGGCGGTTAGCTGATGCTGCTCCGCGGGAGACGATTCTCCCCGAGGGCGCGCAGGGAAAGCCCAGCAGGAGCACCCGCCCTCCCCCGTCTGGGGGTGAACTCGCGAGCGCAGCCATGGCGGTTCCACCAGCATCCCGAGGAGCCTGGACAGGAGCCTGCGTGTCCCAGTCCCAGAACATCCCGTTGCAAAGCCCAGTGCAGCAGCATTACCCGCTCGCCGTCTGTTCAGCAGCTCAGAGAGCTTTTCAAATACACACGCTGTGCTGCAACGTGGCACGAGCACAGGCACAGCCCTCGGCGAGGGCAAGCGGGGCCTTTTGGACCCTCGGGGCTGGGCTGCTGCCCCTACCTCCGGGAGCTGGCTCCAGGTCACCTGCGCCGGGCGATAGCTCCGCACCACGATAGCGGCATCCGGAGGGGACGGCTCTTCTGGGATGGATTCCTCCAGCAAATCTTCATCTGACTCATGGCTGATGGAGTTCAGACCTCTCTCACGGATCTCCTGATAGAGCCGGGGCTCTGCAGAGGAAAAGGCAAGAGGTCAGTGAAGCCTCTCCCAGCTGGAGCCCGTGGCTTCCCTCCCCACCGCCGCTGCCTCTCCCCATCGGCCAGTGCCGGCGAGCCAGGGCCAGCACCTCCCCGCCGCGGCCAGACATTGCACAGCACCGACTGCCCAGCAGCTGCTGCTCCCCATAGCCTCCTGCCTGCCCGCTGCTCCCCACAGCCTCCTGCCTGCCCGCAGCTCCCCCGTGCTCGCCCAGAGCAAGCGAAGCCAGGAGCACTCCAGCTGTGAGCGCTCCAGCTGTGAGCGCTCCAGCTGTGAGCACGGCAGCAGCCTGAGCGTCATTGTGCCCCGGGGAGTGGGAAAGCAGGGCTCCCATGCTCCTCTTGCAGGTGGGGAAACGGAGGCAGCAGCAACTGCCCCAGGCCAGGGACGAGCAGCAGCACATGTGGCAAAGGGACTTCTAGGGATTCGCTTCGCTGAGAAGTGCCGCAGTGCCCCGCGCGGCAGAGGGGATGCTGGAGCCGGCACTCACGGTCCTTGAACGAGCCGCCACGCTTCTGCATCCGCTTCCGCCCAAAGGTTCTCTGCAAGAGGAAGAAGAGGAGAATGCGCCGCAGTTACTGTATTTCTGTGGCCCTGGGATGCATCCAGCTCCTTCGGGAAAGGGGAGAAGTTACCTGTGCGGCCAGCCAGCAAATACCACCCTGTTCTTTCAGCCTGATTTTTGTCTGAGCTTTTGTTTGCCTTACCAAAGTGACTCAGTTTTCACCTTGCGTTATCAGGGTCACGATCTAAACCATTTTGTAGTTACACCACTGCCTTTCACATCTACCTGTCTCACACCTGGACTTTGCCTGCACTGGAGTCTCCTTTTCCCCAGACCTGCTACGCCCATGTTTGTGTACAACCAACAGCCACCTCGGAGCCACACACCGGGCCAACCCCACCCTGCAAACGTGTCCACAGCCGCCCGACGACAAGTGGGAGTCCCGGCGCAGCCAGTTACGGTCCCTGCGAAAGCCATGTCAACTATTTCCGGGCTCTCCGGGGACCTACAGCACCTGCTGGTGGCACGCAGGCTTCCCAGGGCACGAGTCACGTCCCAGGCCCAGCGAGCCCTGCCAGCTGCATGCTGGGCTCGCACAGCTCTGTAACCAACGGGCCTTGCAGGAACAAGGCTCTGCGGATCCCCCAGCAGCCGCTCACCACCAGGGAAAGCGGCGCTCGGTCCCCACCCAAGAGCAATCGGCTGACAGCGGGTGCCAAACCCACCTTGTTCCTGCCCAGGCTGTGGGCAGGCAGGGCACTGCCCTCCTCCGACAGGGGTTTCAGCGAGGGGACGGCGTTCGCTGGCTCCGGCTCCGTGCCCAGGCCCTTCATGGCCACGCGGTAGGACATGTTCCTCAGGTTGCGCTTGAGGGCCCCCCCATTGTCCTCCTCCTCCTCCGGGGAGATGCTGGGGACAGCCGCCTGCTTCTGGTCGGGGCCCAGGGGCTCCCGGCAAGGCCCAGCCGCCCCGAAGCTCTGGTGCCGGGCGGGGCTGTTCTTGGTCTTGGTGGAGACAGCCAAGCTTCTGGGGATCAGCTGCTGTGTTCCCACCTTCAGCGCGGCCGGGCTGTCTGTGCTGAGGATGATGTGGTGGGGCTCAGCCGAGGTGGGAGAGCCCATTGCCGAGAGCGAGGCGGCGTCGGGTGCTGTGGCAGAGCTGCACTTCCCAGAGTGGGAGGTCAGGCTGGGGGGCTCGGGCCGCACGGGGTGGCATCGGTACTCCAGGAGAAAGGTCTTGTCGTCCACAGAGCTGCCAGGGGGGCTCCGAGACATGACGGCGGCGCAGGCAACCAGAAAGCTGCGTAAGATAGATGGGCAGACAGAGAGACAGACGGCTGAACACCTTCTCCCAGTAAGGCACAGTGCATTTACGCTTAGCGGTGCGGGCACGCTGTTTTGCACAGGGAACCTCGGGGCCATGCAGGACCCAGCCCCTGCCTTCCCTGGGTGCCGTACGCAGCCAGAGCCCGTTCAGGCACTTGTGATGCCCTCACCGCTCGCACAGCTCTCTCAGGGCCGCCTGGTGCGCAGGGGCCGGGCCAGCGGCTCCTGAAGCCTGTGTCTGGCTTCAGGCAGAGCGGTGCAGGATGCGGCCAGGTGCCGGGGAGCGGCCATGCCGTGCCGCAGGCACCGGGCTGGCTCCCACCTGAGTGAGCAGCCGGGGCCGGCCCGGAGCACCGGCGAGCCCCATTTCTGCTCTGCCGCACCTCCGCGTCCCCTCTTAATCCCCTCTAGGGACCAGGGGTGCCGCCAGCCTGGGCCACGAAGCCTTTGCCTTCCCGGCTTCCACTCCCTCCACGCCACCTCCCCAGGCTGACGCGCTGCGAACAGCCCGGCGGGCGCCTCACCGCGAGGCCTGTCCTGCTCCAAGCTCGGGCCCGTCCCCAAGCGCTCCGAGGCGCGGCGCCGCGTGCGGAAACGCCTGCCCCGGTCCCCCCAGCTCCTCGTGCGGGGTTAAGCCCACTCCCCACGTTCGGTGCCCCCCACGTGCCGCGCGCCTACCGCACAACACCTGGCGGAGCACCTTACGCCCGCTGCCCGTTTCAGGACTAACTACGGCTTCGTGTCCCTCAACCGAGACGCCCGGACGCCATCGCCACCCCGGGCTGCTCCTTTTCGAACGCCACGGCGCAGGAAGCAGAAGCCAAGCCCTGACCGTGCTTCCCCGCCTCACCGACCGGCAGAAGGACCGAACCTACCCCCCGGCAAAAGCTCGTTTGACCGAGACGCCGCTGGGCGCAGGCCCGCGGGGGAAGGCGCCGCGCTCCGCTCGCGGCGCCGACTCGGCCGCGCGGGAGGAGCAGGCCCCGCGGCCCCCGGCTGCCCGCGGCACAGGCCGCGCCAGGCCGAGGCTCCCCGCGCTGTGGGGGGCCGCAGGACACGGGCGCGGTCCCGCCGCGGGCACCCCCGCCCCGCCCCGAGCGCCCACGAGCCCCGCGGTGGCGGCCGCAGCCGGGCCGGCGAGAGCAGCGGGCCCGCAGCCACTCACCGGTGCGGCCCGTTCCGCCCCGCTCCGCCGCAGAGACGCTCCGCCGCCTGCCGGCGCCCGGAGCCGGGGCCCTGCCGGGGCTCCGGGCCCGCCCCGGCCGCGCCGCGCCCCTGGCAGCCCGGTGGGCCGGGCCGCGGCCGGGCGGGCGCGGGGCCGCCCCGGGGAGGGGCCGGGCCGGGCCGCGCCCTCGCCCGGACGCCGCGGGCGGCCGGAGGCGGCGGGGGCTCGGGGGGGGCCTGGGGCGCCCCGAGCGGGGGCCGCCGGTGCCCCGGGCCCCTCGGCTGGCGGGAGCTCCGCTCGCCCTCTGCGCCCCTGCCCGGCAGGGAGGCAGAAGTAGCCAAAACGAACGGAAAATCACGGCTTTGCCGCTTCAGGAGCGGGCTCGCGCAGCGCTTCGCCCCCAGCCCCTGGACTCTCTGCGGATCACCCGTTCCCCAATGCCTCCCCACCAAGGGCAGCGAAGGTTTCGGGGTTATTTGGCATCGTCCTCCCACCACGTTAACGGGCACAAACTACCGCGCCTCGCCTCTGCTCAGGGCCTGACCAGCCGCAGACGCTCGGTTATCTCCAGGGGCTGTTTCAGACCACCGGTGCTTGTGGCGGCGGCCGACATCGCGCATGGGGAACGCCGCCGCAGGCTGTCCCCCAGGTGCGCAACCCAGCAGTTTCGGGCGCTTTGGTACCACACTCGCCCTGTCGGGAGCTGCGGCCACTGGGGAAAGAGGATCCAAGGGTCAGGCTGTTGGCAGCTGACTGCTAACTCAGCTGCCCAGTAAGGCCAGGCTCAACAGTGCTCTGTGTATTTACTGGGAACAGATTTTCCCTTGACCTTCTCTTTTGCCCCCTGCTCCGATTCCTCCCCTGAAAAAATGGAGCCTTTTTCTCGCTGGCTTATGGTGAATCTCAAGTGCTCTCTGGATGACAAAGTCCACTTGTCAGCAATATGCTTTTAAAAGACTCTGTTCTCTTCTCTCGAAGGCTGCCTGACAATCGCTCTATTATCAGAGCTTTCTTATCTGACAGATTTTTTTTCCTTTCCCTCCAGGGCTAATAAGGAGAAAGGTTGCCAGCCGTCACACAGAGGCAGAGGGTTTCTACTCAAAAGTCCGCCAAGACTGGAACTCTTACATGGCAGATGCCAGGGAAGGGCTATTATGCTGTATGTAGGATATCATCATTTGATCGCGATGAATGACTTTTTGAAGCCGAGACCATTCATCGGTTTTGTAATGCGTGTTCTTAGTTCAAAGACCCTGCTTTCAAGTCATTTCTGCTCCCGGGGCCCCCGCTGGAACATCTGACCGCTATCACTGGCTAGTTCGCTAACTCTCCGCTCGCAGTTGCGAAAGGAAATATTCCTGACATTTTTAGATGGCTCACTAATGCTTTGCGCTAACCCGTTTCCCCGCCCCAGGACGTTCTCGCTCTTCCCATGTGAACTTCGCAGCGAGAATGACGCGTCCCTTCAGCGCGGCGCAGGCACAGCTCGGTCACACTACCTGGTCCTGCTGGACCTGGGCAGCAAGGAGGGACGTCCCTTGTTTTGTCTTCTGAAGCGCTTTTGAAGTGTTCCAAAGCAAGCACACAGAGCAGCAGCCAACAAAGCAGCCGCAGTGGCGGCGAGGGCTCGTTGGTGTCATGCCGTGTTATCCAACACGGGAATGTCCCGCCAGCTCTGGGCACCTGACCGCGCACGCAGGCACCCCGGTCGCCCTCAGCTGAGAACGCAAACGTGCTGCCGCACCTACCCGGGCTGGCTGCTTGCCCCCACGCCCTCCGCTGGCAATCAGCCCTTCCTCACAGGCAACCAAAGGACGCGCCAGGTGTCGGAGAGGGTGGGAAGTGCTGCGGAGCCCGCCGTGGTTCTCCGGGCGGATGCGCTGCGGTGCCAGCATCAGCGATGGTGGAGGGCTGGCTTCCTTCTGCACCCGAGAGCTCCCTTTGGGAAAAGGAGGAATCAAAGTTCTCATTTTTGCAGACTAGAAAAACTCCGAAACGCCATTCTCTGTCAGACTGTTTCCTCCTGTCCAGGACGCTCAAACTGCTCCTCTCCAAGTTCCTATTTCTATTACGCTCCTCTCCAGTTCTCAGGCTTGCTTGTCCGTACTACACCTTTACGACTCACCTTTTGGCACAGGCAGACAGTAACCCCTCCGAACACCCCATTCCTGCGCAAGACCTTGTGTCTCTACTGTTCTTCAAGGAAAAAAGCTCACGGGACCATTGCTTATAAAAGCACACAGGTTTATTGCATATCAATCTCATGTATAAATTCATTGTAGCATTGGAAAGATTACATTTGGTATACATTCCTATTCTACAGCATTAACCTCAAAATCAGCTTTTTCTAGTCATTGTTTTAAAGGAATTTCTCTACACAAGTACATTTGTCTTTTATCACAAGCATCAAAATGAAATTTGTAAAATCGCTTCTTTAATTATTTTCTACACTTCATATCTTTTATTTCATTATGCTCCCAACAAAGCGATTTCATATTAATTAATAACTGCCAACGCTTCTTCTTTCTTCCTTGGCAGTTCAAGGCTTCTAGCCTCGGACGCAAAATCTAATCACATATACAATAAGTGCATCTACGCAATTTTTTTCTTTTTAATAAAAATTTCACAAACAGACACAATAATGACTGCTAAACACAAGTCATGCACAGTTTACTTATAAACATAACAGAAGCAATATACAATCAAGAATGATATGGAACAAGCACCATCCTCTTTCTCAATGTTTTTTAAACATTATATGAAAACCAGACATTTACAGTTGATTTAAAAAAACACTATACAGTTCTAAAGGAAAAAAAAAAAAAACCTAAATCATATCTGTATTGTAACAATGGGAAAAGGAATGACATAGGATGCACAGATTTATGATTCTTGCAAGCACAATATATATATGTTTTAAATTACATCTTCTGCAGGCTGGAAATTACATCAGGGCAAAACATCTCCTGCTTTGAAGAGAGCAACGAGAATGTAAAAGACATTGAGAATTACTTTCAGAATGACTTTGTTCACATGTGAATTGCACATTTGGAAATCAAAGCTGCCTTTTTTTTCTTTTTCATTCTTTTTCCAAAGTGGTAATAAGAATTAATGACAGAAGAAAGAGAAAAATAATCTTGGAATCATTCAGGAACATTTTAATCACAGTATCACTCAACACTACAGAGAAGTTTCATGGCTTTGTGAAAACACTACTGACCATCGTCTAGGAGCAGAGGGTTTTGCCCTTATGTTACCAGTGCTGACCCGAGCGGCCCGCGTCGCTGCCTGCCCGCCGGCCGACGGGCAGGAACGGGCAGGGTCCTACACCATGCTGCTCTCCCCCGTCCCCCGCCACACACACACACACACAATACAGCACGTAAAAGTCGAATGTAAGTCAGTAGGTTGAACTCGGCTGGGGGGGGGGCTCGCAATCCAGTGCTTTGATGCTTAAGAGTCAAACACGCGCATGTCATTGTGCAAGTGCTTTTCGAAACGCTTCGTACGAAGTGAGAAAGAAGCCGTTTTCAAGGACATCTACTGAAAGGCTAAGTGCTGGTTAGGGAGAAATCGAAAGCTTCCGCTAGTCTGGTCTAGCAAGACAGAAACCAAGCTTTGCCTTTTGTCCTGGGCTGCTGCTGAGCCAACTCGGCTCGTGTTCTGCTGGCCGGCCCCGCTGGTTTGGCTTTGCTGCCGGCACCCGGCTGCTCCTGTGGAGCCCCGCGCACCTACCGGTTTCTGCCGCGGTCTGAAAGGTGCAGGACCCGGTGGCACGGGATACGCTTCACAGGCGCGCACCCCGAGCAGCCGGCCGGCCAGCAGGAACGCCTGCGTGCACCGAACGGCAAAGCCGGCACGTCCGGCCCGCCTGCGCTCGGCACGTCCCGTGGGAGAACCCGGCGCACCCACACGCTTGGCACCGCGGCAGCCGTGCTGCACCTGCAGCCTTCCGCACCGGCCGCGGGGATCCGCATCGGTACTGCCCGCCAGCGTCCGGGCAGGCATGCGGGATAAAGGGAAAGCACGTACATCAGACCTACCTTCTCCTCCCTAATGAGCTCAGGCAGGGGGAACGGTCTGTGGTCCAGGTCGTGTTCAGGAGAAGCAAGAGCCCTTCTCGGACCGCCTTCACCTCAGCAGCACGGAACAGCCCGGAACAGCCCGCGGCTGCTTAAACAAAAAATTCACAGGGCTTCTCCCATTCTCTCCTCCCTGCTCTTGTGGCAATACGGCTCCGAGATGTGAAAATACTTTCAATAAACAGACGCTATGCAAATATTCACGGTGTAGATGACACCTCGAGCGGTGCCCTGGCTTTCAGCCAACAGCGGGCCACGCTGCAATGGCCGCAGCCGGCGCCTCGCCGCATCGCACCAGGACTGTGGCTCCCGAGCACGATGCGTTAGTGGCCCTGAGCACTGCAGCTCCACGTCCCACCGAAGCCAAGGCACCCAGACCTTTCCTACCGGCACCGCCGGGAAGCAAGCTGCGCTACGATGGCAGAACCTTCCTCAACACGCGCACCTCTCGGGAACATCCTTCAAAAAAGGGATCGCTTTTGTCTACAACAGCAAATCACAAACCAAGTATCTGCTACGAGCTGCAACAGGCTTCAAGTGCAATTGAACAAAAGCTACAAGATAAACAGAGATTCAGTGAAGCTTTCTCTTCATTTATCCAAACTATGGCACAATGAAAACTTGTCATCAGTGCTAAATTAGAGGAGTTGGGAGATCCTACAACAAACGGAGACACTAGCTAGAGAAGATGGGAGAAAACTGAATTAGGAAACACGGAAAGAAAAAAATCACTTCCTGATTTTAACAACTGTATTTCTCACGTCCTTAATCCCTGGCTGGACTGTACCTCCCTGGCCTTGGCCAGCGCGCGCCGCAGGAGGAGCCCTCGCTCCTGGAGAGCCTTGGGGAGCACGGAGCAGCCCCGCGAGGGAGCCGGCGACTGCGCGAGCTCAGGCGCAGTTAGGAGCTGCTGACAAACTGTGCTCGTGAAGAAAGGAGCAACAGAGAGGGCCAAGCTACCGAAGGGAAGACCATATATACCCCAAACAAATCCCCACAGCAACGTCTGCATTTCTCAGCACTTGGCCCACACGCTGGGCACCAGCTCACTGCTGCTCCTTCGGCCGCGCCGTTACCGGAGGAGCGTGCTGCCGACCTCTTCGAGATTGCTTCCACGATGAACAAAACATTGGGTCAGAGCACGCAAACACTTACTACTACCCACAGATCTTGTTCCAACGAGGCAGACAGTGCTGCGGCCCCTATCAGGTGCTCAGTACGGTTTAGTCCTGCAGCTCAGGCTTTCGTGCTGTGACGGGACGGGACCGATCTATCCCCGAGCTTAAGGCCAAGCTACGTTTCCGTGCTCTTCTGGAGCGGGGTCTGGGAACCTGCAGGGCCAGACAGTCCCGTCGGGGCCGAGCGCTCCTCTGGGCCGTGCTGGAGGCGACGGGCCCCTGGCCCCGCGAGCGCTCGCTGGCTGAGTCCCTCTGCGTGCGCCGGGGAGCGAAGCTGGCAGCTGGTGCAGGTCAGGGCTCGCAAGCTTTCCCGAGGCAGGGCAGGGGTGCGCACCCCTGCCGTGGCGAAGAGCGAGTCCGCCGAGGACGCAGCGCTGCATCCCCTCGGCAGAGTCGCCGGCTGGCCCCCGGCTCCGTCGGCTGCCCCCTCCCAGGACTGCAGCGCCCAGGGGAGGCACCGCGTCCCCCAGCTCCGGGTCTGCACCTCAGTGCCGGCGGGCGGCAGGGGCTGCCGGTGGGACAGGTGGCACGGTGGCGTCGCTCGCCGGCCCCCGGCCGCGCCCGGCGGCTGCCGGGTCTTCAGCCGGCGCTTTGCGGGCCCTGCGCAGCCTGGCTCGCCGCACTGGGTGGACGGGCGCGTGGCAAGGGGCCGCTCGCGTTCTGGCCGAGGCTGCGTTTGCTTTCCAGCCAGCCAAGGGAATGACTCGAAACCTTCGCCTAACGCAACGGGGGCTTCGAGGCAAACGTAACAAAACACGTGATTGTCTGGAGGGTCGGCAGCAAGACTAGCAGGAGCGATCGGGGTCTTTTGGCACGTGGACAACATCTTCCTACTCCCTGGTTATCAATCATACAACATACAACCTTAATTACACCGTTTTGGTCCTTCACTACATACTTATATTAACATTATTTCTTCACAATAATGATACCTAATGCAAAAAATACTGTTAAGGAAGAAATAAAATAAGAAAGGAATTAGCCCAAAATTACAAGTTATATACAGATTAAAATAAATTCCATCAGGAAAAGGAACAATTCTTTATTATTTTCAGTTGGCCCCTGTGGGAATAATTTAAAGGCCAAGCGCCTGGGCAGGGCTGTACTGCAGCAGCAGCAGCAGCAGAGGCAGACGTGCTGGGACGGGAACGTCCCAGCTCCTTCTTAGAGCCTGGTTTCTTTTGACGTCGTCAGCTCTTGGGCTCTATTTACCCAAGAGCTTTGTGCAAATACATGAAGCAGTTCGGGTTACACTGACTGTTGGTCTCGGAGCCTTGAGCAGTTTCACATGGTGTTGCGGAAAACCAAAAAGGAAGGGTAAATTCTCTTGGAAAATACGCTGAAGCCGCTAATTTACCTTTTGCTCCTTCTGTACCAAGGCTACCCTAGATGCTTTCCTCTTTGAATGGTCTGAGGCTCCTGGCTATCTAAAAACAGCCTCCCGTGCGCTCTAGGGTGCAAAGAGTGGATCACAAAGGTATGGTTCCTAACACAACCTCCACTTCAGCTGCGTAGCCGTTTCCTTTGTTTTAGCTTGCTGGAATGAGGCTTCGCCGTCGTGTTTCTCCACCCTGGACTGGCACAGAAGCCTTCGTCTGTTTTTTCCCATGCCAAGCAGGCAGAGAGGCTACACATGTCAAGTATTTACAGGCAGATATACTGACCAGTGCGTGCCATTTCTCTGAAATCGGCCGTTAACCCAGTTCTGCAAGCAGACAATACTTACTAGAAGCACAGCCAGCACTAAAATATGCTGAAATTAATGGGAAAAGTTCCTCTCGACTTCCCTGGCTTCGTATGCAATCTTTACCCAGCCAGCCTGCCGGAGCACCTCCAGGCTCCTAGCAGCTTGCTGATGCAGAACTGCAACGGGCGAAATGCAGAGCCACGTTTTCGCTCAGTGGTAGCAGCAGTCCAGGCCTCGGCATTTCTCATTTTTAGATGCTGCAATTTGGACAACCTCAGGACACGCATTCTAAACTTTATCTGTGTAGCCAGCGATATCCTTTTGCAAGGTCTAATTGCTTTCCTGACTATTCTGTGATTTAGCTTTTACCTGCAAGACCGCTGCTACGACAGCAGATTGTAATCGCAACGTAGAATAGCATAAACATCATGGTATTGCTGGAGGCTGCTTTGTATCAGTAAAGAAGATGAGACTTTGAAGCGATTTATAATCACCCATAAACTATCTGTCAGCAACTTTAGAGTCAGAGAGACAATTAGATTCTTAGTTATGTGCTTCAATAGAGGGCCGTACCCCTGAGGTTGCCGAAGCAAGGAAACTTTAATCTTTCTACTTACATTGTAGGCCAAATAGCAGCGTGCGATGCATAAGCAACGATCCGGCATACCAACACAACTGCACGAGTCAGAAATCTCTGCCACAATTCCTGGATGCTACCAACACTGAAAGGATGTCACTCCAAAAAATCCCTGGGAGATAAATGGGAAGATGTGTCGGAATTGCCCTTCTCAAGGCGAGACTCGCCGGCCATACACGCTTTCTCCCGCCCAGCTCCACCTCTCCAGGCAAGGGTTTGCCCCGGGACCTCTCTGCCCGGGAAGGCCCAAGCATTTTCAGCTCAGTCGCGGGGCACTCAGGCCAGCGCAGGGCGAGTGCCACCGCCCCCGCACCAGCACACCTTCTGAGCACGGCTTTTTCGGAAACGCCCCGGATGCTTCAAGTCCAAGCCACAGCTTGGGCTCGCAGGCATGAGCAGAGATGGAGCACTCCTAACTTTGCGGCGTAGGCACAGACAGAAGGGCACTCAGGGCACAGCCCGTGACGGTGAGCCACGTATTTGCACGATACCTTGGTAACCCCAACCCCAGCAATGCTCCAGGCTGAAGATTTCTCCGTTGGGACACTGCATATGGCGTATCGTGACTGCAGGCAATGTGGCCTCACCTTCGAGTAGCTTTGCACTGTGCCAGCATCTTTTGTTGGGAAGAAAGGGTAGGACGGTACTTCTGTGGGCACACAGAATTTCAGATTCTTTGGGGGGTCAATTAAAGGGGCTGAATTTACCCTTCCCTGGTATAACTCCAGCGACTATGTCAGAATTGCACCAGGGATAGGTCACACCTGGCTCTCTTTCCTTACTACTTCACCATTCAGCTGGACTGAAAGGAAATGCTACCGAACGGTTTCAAGCTTTCATTTATATGCAGGCTTTACTGGCTCAGTGATACTGTTTTCTAACGTTAGAGGGGCCAAAATTGGATTGCACTGTTGCAATTCGTGTCTTGCTCAGGCTATTCCTATAGATTGTGAAATCCTAGGGCTGCACAGGGTTATCCAGTTTTGGAGAGGTTCATTCGGATAAATTATAAACAAAAACTCTGGAGAGATAAAAACGCAGGACTTGTAGGTCGGATGCGACAGGTTTCCTTCTCGGCCAAAAGTCCAGACGACTCCCTGAGGCCCTCTCATCCATCTTCTGCTTGCTAGGATTTTTGCTGGGATAATTGCAGCACCACCGCCTCCTCGCTGGGACTCTGGCCAGTGCCTTGTTGACCTCTCAGAGGTGGTTGATGGGGTTAAAGGTCCCCGACTCTGAAGCTGCTCCTGCCATGTCCAACCAAGCGCCCAGAGAGTTCTGGGAGGACGTGTGGAGGGGAGCGTTCTCAGACAGGGACAGCATCATTGCATAAGCCTGGAGGAGAGAAGAGTAATGCAGAGGACACGTGTGAATACACACGCAGGACAGGCTGCAATAAACCGTGCGAAGCACGGCACCATCTAACCATACAGGACACGTAGGCCAGCCAGCACCCTTCGGCCTGGCTAGGAACCTTGCCAGCAGGGCTAAACTTCCTTCACACACCGGGATGCCACCCATCGCTCCAACTACTCAAATTCGCCACAGAGTTTATAGGCAGGTGTAGGGTTAGTCAGGAGAGGCCATCGTTCCCAGCGGCTTTTACAGGACCAAATCCATTCTGTGCCAGCTCCGCACTTGGTCACAAACCCACACGCTTGATTCTAGGCCCTGCGCTCAGGGGAAAGCGGCTACATGCAGAGTGCCAACTACTTTGTTTCATCCTTAAAAAACCCACACCTACAGACAAGCAAGTGGCTAAGCGCGACTAGGGCCCGGTCACAGGCCCCGGCACGGCGTGGCGATGTCCCCGCCAGCTGTAGCCCGATGGGCAGCTGCGGGCAGCAGGCTACTTGTCTCGCCTCGCTGCTCAGCTTGAGCCCACTGGTGCCTGTAGGAACCTGCGCATAGATATTTAGGAAATACAGGCATGAAATGCTCGTTGGCATCGGGGTAGGTTTATTGAAGTGAAACAGTTAAAAGCGTCCGCTGAGAAAAATGCATCAAGACCTCCGTTTCCTCTCTAACAACCTGCTCGCTCCTTTGTAACCTAGATGCTCTCCCTGTTCTAAAACTACTTGTCTCATACACCTTTGCGTCCTTCCACAGCCCACTCGAGCGGTGTGAAGACTTAGGTGGATGATCACTTCACACGCTGGAGGTGAAAGCCAATGTAATTGCCACCCGCGATCTGAAACAGAGGAGGACGTGGAGCCCACCCTGCCTGGTCTCCAGCAGCTGCTGGAAGGTACGCTCCTGCTTCGCAATGAAATTGCGGCCGTGTAGCGCTCTCCTTCCCAGAGGTTGCACCCACCCACACACAATCCTTTGCAGGGCAACAGACAAAGACCATACGTTACGTGGGACACCAGTACAACGCTGAGTACAGCAGGACCCTTAGTAAGGCAACTGTAATGGTGAAGATACTAACCAGTCATCCGACTTCAGCCTCTCCTCTTAAAAGCTGAGAGTCAGATCTACTTGCCAAGCCACACGCTGATGTATTGTAGCTGTGCGCTGGAAGAGGTACAGCTTTGTAGCGTTATGGACATGCGCGCTTCTAAAATCGTTTAGAAGAAAGACAGCCACAAAGGAATGCTGCAGGGCTCGCACACATGTTGTTTTACTATTACATTACCTGCACAAGGGACGGTTCGAATTATGTAAGTTACTTACTATGATTTAAGCGTAACCTGTCCTGCACCTCATACACTATAAAATTGATTCAAAAACCAAAACTACCACCCCCCGTCCAAGCACAGGCTGGACATAACAATGTAGTACACATTTTAGAAGAGCTGGCTGTTCCTAAATAGTTAGTACATTCGGCATATTAGTAAGAGAGTGCATGTTAAGAGTCAGGCAAGTGGCTTGTGTTTAAATGGTTTCACCCAGAAAAAAGCTGCGTCCTATCTTCAAGCAGACCTTCCCCACCTTCAGTACTAGCACCTACTATGCAGGAAGACAAGAACTGGACAAGTTTTAGGCTATGATACATCAATAATCACGTTCTGCTTGGCCACTGCATTAAGCTACTGCTTTGCTGGACATTTAAAACAGATTTCATGACCAATTCTGTTGCTTGAAGGTTAGACAGGCACTCCAAGGCAACAGCTGTACCCATCCCCCATGAAGGGCTGAGTGTGCTCTCTCCAGTCCAGTCCGGTGATGTGACTTCATTGAACAGCTCTTTTGTGAGAATCCTTTTGTAGGGATCAAGATACGAACTTCATAAAACTAGACCGAGTGTTTTGGTTTAATGAAAAAGCAGAAAGCACAAATGGATCTGCCTCAGAAAAACCTCCAGATTCTTCTCAAAATTCCAATAGGTGCCGCGATGTCCTCTGGAGGTTTCTTGGTGGGTCTGGCCTAGCTCAGAGGGCAGACTTCCATTTTATGGTTTGCTTTTAGAAATCGGGGATGTAAACGAGGAAGTCCTCTAGACTTGCTGGCTTGCAAGTCCTGGAAATACTATTGTCTATTACACCTTTTATCATCAAACCCAAGGGTACCTTATTACTCTTGCTGCAGACCAAACCTCCAGTTCCTTAGTATACACCAACTGAAGATCCACCCCAAAGCATAGATAAATTAGAGTAATAAAAACATTTATACAGACAGATAAAAACAGACAGATGCCTCTATCTTTCTATATAAGCATGTTCTCACAGCACAGGCTAAGTGATAAATTGATCTGCTGACCTAAAACTGATGCCCGCTCCGTTCCTCCTCTATTTCGGTATAGTTGCAACAAGACACGGTTCACATACGATTCGCTCATTACAGTTAGCATTCCTGCTCACGGGAAGGGGAAAATAAACCTTAGCTAAAGGAGGCCAGCTGCTCACTAATCCTATCGTACGTGCTGGCGGCAAGCTAGATAAAATGTTCTGTCATATACCTACCTGGTTTTTAGCCTGCCTGTACAGAGTCTGTTTTATTGTCTCAGAGTCTAAGGTGGAATTAAACACATCTTTAACTTCAAATGCTTCCTCGGCTGCTTTGCGGAGATCCAGCCCCTTCCCAAAATTCGGCATCTGCTCCAAATCTAACAAGCCGGCTTCGTCCTCCTCAATACACCTGTACCAATGACCAGGGGAAGGGGTTGACCTGTTGTTAGCTCGTCTCACGGTTCACATCTAGCCAATGCGAGTGCTGCTAACCCAGTGCCTGCATGCACATACCATGGGGGTCTCACAAGCCACATGCGTGAACTGACAGACAGACAAACACCAAAACGACACGAGATGCAAGCAGCAAAGAAAAAGTGGAGAGCACGACTACGCACAAACAAGCATTAGTGCTATAGGTATTTGTGATTCAGCATGGCTACAGTTCACTTTGGTCTGCTGTGTGATGTCCACTGTCCACCCCTTGAAATGTCTGACACTGGATCAATGTCTGAAGAACACTGCTGCATTTTCTTTGAGTTGCAAGGAAAATAGTGATGCACTGAGATGAAGTAAGATACTACTTTGCATCATGGGACATTTGTTACGAATACCAGTTGGGAAACGGAGGCAATCGGAGGCAAAAAGAAAGCTAAGCCTATACTATGTGCAACAAACTTCAATTTTAAAGGTGTCTAGACATGGCTTGACCTTGGAAAAAAAAACTTCACTTTTTGCCAGAGCTCTGAGAACTCCACTTGAAGTCAACACCATTTTGCTACAACTGAAATGGGTAGAGGTACAGCACAAAACGGATTGCGTACATATGCCTCGTCCTTTGCCCTGACCAGTGTTTAGCGAGAAAGACATTATCTGCTGAACCATGCTACCCTGAAAATGTTGTTTTCTGTGTTGTACTAACTGCCCTCCTGATGCCAACTTTACACCTTATCACAAATTCTCCTGCCAGTCCACTTGTTTCATGTTCCCCACCGTGGTGAAAATGGAATCTCTCAAGTGAATGCTTAAATCAAACCGGAGGTATGTACATGGCTTGAAAAATAAAACAATAGCACTCACAATCTACCACTGACACGGGGTCAGAAGTCTAAGCCCCATGTGACATTTCAAAGGGAATCGCCCGCCTCACCTTCGGGTGTGGTCAAAGCTCATGGTGAGAGATGTGGGCTCTTCATCTTCTTCATCCTCAAATGCTCCTCGGGGCTCTGCGGTGGGTGATACTGTTTCATCCTGTGACTTCCCTGTCAGGCTGTCATCATCTTCCTCTTCCAGTTCTTCATCTTCATCATCCACATCTTCTGTCTTCTCATTTGCTAGTCCATGGCACTGGGAATTGCCATCAATATCCTGGATTTCTGGCCTGAAATATTTGGTCAAAGGGAGGAAGAAGAAAGCAAAGGAAAACAGAAAAGATGCCAAATGCGTAAGTCATGGATTTTCACCGTAATGCAAGTCTTGGATAATTTTATACATATGTATGAATACAGAGACGTATTTATGTACATATACATACTATTTAAACTGCAAGGAAAAGGAAAACCGACATGTTTCAGGCATTTAAAAACCAGCCTTCACAGTGTCTTGAGGGCTAATAAGCATGTCAAGTAACTGAGCAACCCGATCTAGTTAAAGGCGTCCCTGCTTATGTCAAGGGGGTTGGACTAGGTAACCTTTAAAGGTCCCTTCCGACCCAAACTATTCTACGATTCTAAGTGTACACCAACCCTAATGCTTTTCCAATTAGAATTTTGTCTAGTCTGGATTTAAATGATGGTTTTCCATCTCTCAAAATATAACACTTGTGGGACAAGCAGGTTTCTTCCTTCTCTGTGCTACTGTATTCTAACAATCTCCCTTTGAGCAACCAGAAGCTTCCTCACGGTGTAATCAAACAGCCAGCCTAACTTCTCTCTCATGTTACTTTTGCTGTTCGTGCCCGTATGGAGCTAGCGGACTCCACAAAACTAGCAGTTTCCCCTTACGTTAAGAGAACGAGGGCGAGATCACAGCGCTATGGACTCGGAACCCAACGGGATGCCACCAAGTGACGTAAAGTAAGATTAACACCTTCACCAGAAAGGTTATGTCAGCGTGTTCCACACTTCGTACCGTTCTTTACGTGGATTTCTCACACTTGCATTTTGGACTTAAATCTTAGTATTGGCATTAAACAGCTACTTGTGAAAACAGGATAGCAGCAGGTGAAATATCACTCAGTCAAAATAAGGCTTGTGATACGGATAGATTTGAAACAAATAGACTAGAAAAGCAGGGGCCTCCAGTTTCCTTAATCAGTACTCTCTGATCAGTGAGGGAACAGGCCAGGTGGTTTCACGGCAGAAGGTAACAGTTCAATAATCACATTTTTATCTAGAGAAGAAACACTGTTTTCTCACATCTATTGCACTGGAGCCAAGGGCAGGAGGCAGCCTGCCTGCCTTCCCTCAGCGCAACTTCTCTCGAAATTTGCTCCACTGGTTGCTCCCACCGGTTGCAGCCACGTCTCCAACGGTTAGTGGCTCTCTGGTGTCAGCCCTCCCAACTTAAGTGGCTTTCTGAAAAGACTTAACATTGGGCTTAGAGCTTCAAAAGTTGAATGCATTTTCCTTCCAAACTGTTACATTGCTCTCTTTGGAGCGTTTAAATCAAGTACTGCAGGACAGAGGCTGACTGGTCTTTCAACCACGTTAACAATACCCATCACCAGGTAATTCTATTTGCTTGTCTACCTTTTATCTGCTAAAGTTGATGCTTGATTCATCTCACTATTTGCAATAAAATTTCGGATTTCAGAGAAATATGAATCCTCTTTTTCATCTAAAAGTGCATGGTTGTCTGATTCCGAGTTTGGGGAAGAGGCACTGGTCCCAAGGTGGTTTGTAATGACTCCAGAGTGCTGGCTCACTGAGTGAAACAAGAAAAGAGAAGAGGAGAAACAATCAGACATTGTCAAAGCTATTATTAAGTGAGAAAATAAAGGAGGAACGTTACGCAACAATCCCCTCACTGTGTATGAATAATTTAACATTTAAGAGAAATCTCACAGACCAAAGCTGCCAAAGGAAGCTCAGGTTTTCCAGACTTGACTACAGAAATATAGGTGATGTTTAGCATTTACCGATGGTATATACAGTTTAAGAACCGCTATCCACTGCATACCTGTTTGCCTATAACTTTTCTGTAATTTGTTTGCCCTAGGCTGGGAAGTCACTTAGTTGCCTTCAGCACAGGAATTTCTTCCTTCAGTTTCTATCTTACGGCAAAGTCTATCTTCTTGAACATCACACATACCTACAAACGCATTTCAGGTTGACAGCCCTTGGTAGAGCTTGACACGTCCATATCAGCATTGTACCGGGAGATCTCACAATGTGCAGTTACGCTCCCTGGACAGAGTCCCCGGGAAGTTAGCATCACGTTCACTACGTTATGGATTGGGAAAGGGCACTTCTAAGCAATACCTGACAAGAGCTTGGCAGAGCCGCGTACTGCACACGAGCGCGTGTGTGTTACAGTTATGCGCTGTGGATAAACGCACCTTTGGCTGCACGAGGAGGTGGTGGTTTTTTTTGCTACCTAATGATACTCAGCCTTAAGAAATGGTGCTTTCCATAAAGACTTCCCAAGGCCCAGAGAGACCAGACTGTGGTGTCTTCTCCCTCCGGTGCCCCAAGAGAACCACACAGCCTCGCCCTCTCCTACCTGGAACATTCTCGTGTTCGTGTTTCTTAAGATGTCGGTCCAAGTTGGTTTGCTGCCCAAAGCATCGGTTACACAGGTGACATTTGAATGGCTTCTCCTTGTTATGGATGTTTCGAACGTGCCGCTGGAGGTTGGAGGAAATGCTGAATGACCTGTCACAGTATTTACACCTGAAAAATAGAAGCAAATGCCAAAGAGTGCAACGTGAGGGGGAAAAAAAAAGAAAAAGAAAAATCTGACTATCAGAAAACCAGAAAACATTGGCCTATAAATCTTTACTCAGCTGAGGACCTGGGAAGCACAAGGCATTAATCATTCCAGACAAATCTGATATTATTGTTACTCAAGGAGCACAAAGAAAGGATTAGGATTAATTAAGAAGTGAGTCATCCAAACAATAAGAATTTTAAACAAAATAATTACTTTTCCACACATGAATGTAAAAATAAGAAAGGTGAATTTATTTCTTCCACCCTTCTCATTTTGTAGGGGAAGGAGGTGAAATATGGCTGTGGAGGGAGGAAAAAGAAGACAGAAGGAGAAGCAGGAAGGGAGATTAAATGTACAAAATCGTTAGTAGCTACCATAGCCCTGCACCACATGGTTATCTGGACATACAGAAAACTCCAGCCTTGTTTGGGAAATTCCTTGCAGTACTCAAGATGTAGGCTGTACAGCACGCCTTTAAAGGTAAGTACGGTTATTATTATAGTACAATAGCCCCCAAGAAATACACCGTAGTTTCCAAACGGGATAAGATTTACCCCTACTTATCGAGTACCTTGTTTATGGCGAAAAAATGTAGACTGTAAAGAGCCAAGCCAGAATGTTTAGGGAAACTGCTGAATGAAGAAATGTTCCCTCTTTGACAGGAACCTCTGCAGGACCCATAGTAGATGTGTTGGAAGCTTGTTCAAAGTTGCTACCCCCCCCCCCCTCCAGATTCAGATTCCCTCCAAATAAAAACAAGGCTTTGCTAAAGCGTGGTGCTTTGTGAACTCGGCCCTCTGCTTCTCTTCCAGCGCAGAACAAGGAGGCAGCCGATGTACTGAAGAGGGCAGCTTTGAGCCACAATGAAGAGTTTCAGAACTAAAGCTCTTAGAAAATCTACTTCCTCTCTGAATCCGCCTGAACCCCTCATTAGATCTCCCTTTAAATACGTCGTTCGTACCTCAACAAAGCTGCTTTCCTCATGGCTCTACTTCCAAAACCCATGAGAAGCGGAATCTTTCCTCTGCAACAGACCTCTGCAAATCCCGTACACTTTTGGGACAAAATAAAACCCGTTCTTAAGCCCTCGTCATTCCAGAACAAAAGCGCTTGCTTTAGCAGAACTGCTCTGTGCTCCTCCACCCGAGAGCAAGGTTTGTCCCCTGTGCTGAGCTCCTGTTCGACAAGGCGTGAAGACGGTGGTGCATCTGCACGCGTTTTAGGAATGCCGCTAGTCCGTTACGTGAAGAGGGCACGCAGACCTTCTCTTGTGTCATTCACCTATGAAACTGCATTTGCCTCGACACGGAGGACGTAGTATTGTCTCCTACAAACACAACAGGTTCAAATGCGGGAAGGAGGCGTGAATGACAAAAATCTATGCCGTGAAAGGCACACGTCGTTTCCAGATGTGCTACAGCTGTGCTTTTAATTTTGTCTCCAAAAATAAATTGGTATTATTTTTGGAAATAGCAGAGATACATTTATGAAACACTCTCTCTCGCTGCATGTTTATGGATTCCATGTCCACCTCTGAATCTCCCACTGTTAAATCACTGAAAGGAACACGGATATTTCAAATCATGAACCTTTAGTATGATTAACCTAGGAAGAAAGCAAAATCTCTTTTTAAGCCACAGTTTTCCCAGACCTCAGAAGTTCTTCTTTTACATTTTTTGCAAAACCCACGGATCGAACAACTAAAGAAAACAAGGCGTTACTTGAACACCGGCAAGAACAAGCACGGTTTGTATATGGAGAGTTAAACGTGCCGGATTTCCAGCTCTTACTCTCCTCCTATCTGCTACCAAGCAATGACTCTGCCTTCAGGAGCTGCCAGGCTTCAGCAGCTTCTGCTGCTCAGCACTTCAGAAAACGGAAAAGTCCAAACTAGCCAATATCCCGATATCCTCGTCATTCCACAGGACTGTCGCAAGCCGCTTTGCCCAGCTTAGTGCCACTCGTACTCTATCAGCAGCCCCCTCCTTGCCCCTGCTGCTGCCCAAGGTTTTCACCCCCTGCCTGTCCCCACCAGCTCTATGTCCTTCTAAGCCAAACTCTCCCTCGTCCGCGTGCGCCGGGCGCAAGAGGGGCGGCGGGGCTCCCGCGCGCCGCCGTGCCTACGGCTGCCCCAGGCACCCACGCCGGCTCTCGCCCACATTACTCACACGAGCGGTTCCAGCGACTTCAAAGGGAGCGCTTGCGTGCGTAAGGCAAGACCGCTCTGGCCTCCTGTATGTCAATTCATTTAGATGTTCAGGAAGTCTTTGAAAAGTTTCCTCTGACAGGTCCTTGCTCTAACTATGAGCTATGCGGATCCAGGTTAGGGTACGGAGAAGGGATAAAGAGCTTGTTAAAAAAATAGAAAACAGAGGGGCATTCGAAAGGAGCAATAGCTAATGTCTGAAAGCAAAGGGACGAGGGAGACGTGCCGTATTATTTGTGGTCCCAGAGGGGTCCGTACTTGGATCTCTGCTGGTTTTAATCTAAATAAATGACCCAGACAGAGGAATCAGCTTAAATTCAGGGAAGAGGTGAACACACAGGCAGGAGAAGAGTAAAACTCAAAAGCAGCGGTATTTGCTTTGTAAACATGCTGACAAAATGCTGGTAAAGTTTCTTCCTTGTCGGTTTAAAGTAACACACCAGTGGGCTAAAAAAATACAAAGCGGGAGTGAATAATGGCTGAGAATGAGCCAAAGCTGGGACTCGGGAGCTCTGAGGAGTGGCGGGCAATCCTCCCAGCTCGAGGGAGCTCAGATACCTGGTACGGTACAGGGGGAAGGGGAAAACTAGGCAGCAAAACCCAGGAACGTAAGAATGAGAAACCGAGCCAGTCGCTATACGGCTATATCAGTTTGGTAACACTTCAGCTGTGACAGTGCGGTGTTTGATAGCGCGCTTTCCAAAGCCTACGCTTACATGATGATCAATGTGAGCTGTAAAGACAGAGAAACAAAAACCAAAGCATAAAAAACACACAGACAGCTACTCTTCCTCTGTGCAACTCCTTACTCTCAAGTGCGTTTATACCAGGGATGAATTTAGGCTACATTTTAAAAAAAGGAAACGAGAAAGAAGAGATTTGTATTGAACCATGCACAATCTTAAACGACACGGTAGACGTCCGCTTTAGTTGTTAGTGTCAGCTTAATGCAGATAACAGGACACGGGGGCCTAAAAGAGAATTAAAGAAAAACAAATTCAAAACAGACGTCAGGAAGCGCATCTTTACAGGAGGAATCGCAGCCTCCCAGGCAATGCTTCAGGATTGGGTGTAACTCAAATATCAATTATGGTGTCCTGAAGGGAACGGGCCCTTGAAAGAAGAAAATAGTCTTGCTGAATCAAATAGCTTTTAGTTGTTCCCCGTCCCAGTTTTCCGTAGTTTATGTGAGTCTGCAGTTCCAGAGAGCGAAAACCAAAGCAGCAAACCCACAACTACAACGCACCCTTGCGTTCCTGAGCTCCAAGCAGCAGGAGCTTCGCTGAAAAGTGCCTCTTCTGGCTTTTGCTTGGTAAGCTCAGAATGACAACAAAGTCCTATTTCTTACAACCTGAGTTTCCGGGTAAGTCTGACACAATTTTACAAGCCCAACTTATTGTGCATTTCTCTGAAACAAACAGTGAAGAGGTCTGATAGTCATTTTTACCATGGGGTGTTGGAAGGCATACCACTGAATTTTAGATTTGGTGGGGAAAAGCAGAGTGAAAAGAAGCATGCCGAATTTCACTGTGTAGCGTATCGTCTTTGAGTCTTTTCAAATCTGTTGATTTTTAGGAAATAAAATGCACTACCAGGTATTTCTTACTCTTCAAAAAACAGGTAGTGCTTTCCCTTTACAAAAAGAATTAATTTGCCTCTTTATGGCTCATGTGCTATTAATTCCTACTTTATACATAATTAAATAGACAGCTAGGAACTTTAAGCGACTTGGTAAAAAACACATCACTTCTCCATGACAATCGGGAATCAAACCCAAAGCAGCTTATTTTCTGGCCTGCCTTTTTCTTTATCTACACTCGGACATTTGGTCAGTTTATGTTAGCTTTCAGAACATTTTAATTCGTATTGGATGAATATATAACACAGGGACAGAGTCAAAAGCAAAAACATTTAAACCATCCAAAGAAAAGTTGTAAGAAAGACACCAGTAAACACTGAAAAGTCAGCAACCTCCTTTTACCTGCATAAAGTCGGCACTTAAAAAACAAGCTTTCGAAACAATTATTGCTGGAGAAGTTGAAATCTCAGTTCTCTGAGAGCAAAAGAAAATCAATGATAATTAAGCTCTTCTGTAAACGTAGCACTAACTCTCAGGAGTGCTATTATAATGCAACATTGTCCAGAAGTCAAACCTCTATTACAAAAAAAACACACAGGCCATTTTCTGGGAGAAGACCAGATCAAATAAATCTTTATTTTCCTAACCTTTGTTAAGTTGCAAGTCTCCTTTTTTGGAAGAAAACTGAACTAACAATCTCTGAATAATCGGGAGCAAACATTTCAGTCAGACAGGGGTGTATAGTGAATACACAGTATTCATTCAAGGCACGTCAAATAACGCAACTGAGAAAATCAGAACGGGGAATGGTTCCAAAATATATGTCTGCTTTGGGGGGGGGGGGGTTATTTTTAATTTACCTAACGTCTACACTCAAAATTCTGCATGACTCTGTATGGAAAAAAAATTTGACTCTGTATGTACCAGGGATTACAATGTGGGAGAGAGCAGCTTCTTAACTTAAGCTAAGCATAAAAATTTGATGTATTTGACCGCATGGCCTTTTGCTGCTCATAAATTTGTTTGTGCTTCTCTTTATATAATAACTATTACACTAGCTTTGTTGTGAACTTGCGACTGTGTATGGAAATACCACAATATCAGCTACCGAAAACGAAGCCGTTTGAATTGTTACTCTTGTTTGACAATGCGCAAAACACTTACTCACGTTATGGAAAAGGCAATGCTTGATTTTCAGTGAGCTCTCAATCCATCGTTCATTCAGTTTTGCTCAGATATGTACCTGTTCTAACAAGAAATCAACCCAAGCATACATTTTGCCAAAGTTTTTTGAAACTGACTGTAAAACAGGAGGAAGAAAATACTGGGGGAGAAAATTCCCACTTGGTCGTCCATGAGAAACAGTCCTTCATATACCTACATACACACGCACACTCTTAAGATGTATTTTCTTGTGAGGTGCATTCCAATTTAAAACACTCACGGAAACGGGAGTCCCTTTAGGAGGACCAGCACCGGCGTGTGCCCAGGCCGGAACGCCATGCCTGTGTGCAGGGTGTTGTCCGGGGGAAGAGATGGGCAGTTTTGCAACGTGCCCTTTTGCGTAGATACAAGCAAACTGCAGTATGAAAATCAGATCACCCTGTCCGCAACTAGCAGAAAACAGCAGTTCGGCCTTCTGCCTTCAACGCCCGACCGAACGTGTGAAACGGCGTGCGCATTTCCCCCCTCCGCTTGCTCGTTTTAAACTTTGCGGTTGAAGGCAGCACACTCCCTAGCTTCAATTTTAAAGCAGATATACTACAGGGCTTTTCCTCTCTTCTGCTTTCTGATCCACTACTCCAGGCACCTCTGATATGCATTAGGAAAAGAAAAAAAACCCTAGCCAGACCCCGCGGTTAACTTACTGGCAAGCCCTTCAAAACAGCCTGATTTTCAGAGACATTCAGCACCTTCAGCTGTCCTTGAGACGAATGGTTAATGTGAGTGTTAAACAACACTGCAAATCAGACCACTCATTTGCCAGCATACATCTAAATATAAGTTAAGTGTCTATCTTCAAGCTGCCAAGCCTGATTATTTTTGGCTGGTACGCATAATATACAATCCTACGAATCATTATATGTAATGCTCCAGGAGCGCGGTATTATGTTGGCACAGCTTTATAGAAAGGAGAAAAAATAACACCGTGGTGAATGAGAAGTGTGTTGGGAAAGGGGGTTTATCTCGGGGGGCAACATCACCTGTAGGGCTGTTCTCCAGTGTGTGTCCGCAGATGCCTTGTCAGATTTGCTGAGCGTGGGAAGATCTTACCACAGTACCTAGACGGTGAAAGCCAAAGTAACCATCAGTGCATGAAAGTCCTGCCACACCACATCATTCACAAACACCATATCACCAGCTACCATCGACCTCGCTCATTCTGATACCGCTCCCAAAACCAGAAAATCCCTTTATGCCCTAATGACTCTAAGCACCCACGTACTGAGGGCGGAAGACGTGGAGGCAACAGCTAACGGAGCGACGCCCACCCCAGAATAACAGGATTCACAGTGGCGAGATACCGGTTGCAGCCCATTTCCATCAGAGACCCAGAACGACAGGCGGTGATGCCGCGTCGTTGGGAAGGGCAGGAGAAAGAATGAACCCTGTCACAACACCCAGTTCAGACCCAAACCCTTGTTGACTTAGTAGCTCATCTTGGAGGCCTGGGCAAGTATACAGGAACACAATAAGGACGTAGTGACCCAGCCCCAATACATTCTCCCAGCTTCCACCTGAAGCTGAAGATCCTCCCGAGCCTAAGGTCAAATAGCTGTGTTCGATTCCCTTTCGCTGAGTTTCTTCCGCCTATTTTTCTAAAAGCTTTTCGAACACACATAAGCTTTGGACATCCACAACCTCCTACAGCAATAAGTTCCTCTGCTGACTGTGTGTCGTGTAAAAGAACCTCCTGCTCGTTTGAACCTGTCACTCGGTAACTGCATTCGATACCACCTCGTTCCTGCATGAGGATAAACAGCGTTTAAGCACTGCCCTTTCATATATCCATCGCCTGAGATTTTTATACATCTCCTTTATAGCCCTGTTTAGTTGCTTATCATACAGAATGTACTTCATCATCCTTCTCAGAATTCACAGGATTTTCTTCTGGATAAATGCTGCAGCATTGTGTTACTGTTACCGAGATACGCTGCCGTGAATCTGACAGTCTGCTTAGAATAAGGAACTGCAGCAATAGGAAATTAAATAAGAGAAGGAATCGTGTTCCACAATAAATCTGATTCACAGTAAACTCAAAGGAAGGGAAGAAAGGAATAAAAATACTAATTGGGAAATAAAATATTAAGGATGAAAGGTTACATTCTGTGACTATGGAACCTGATGCTTACTGTTGTAGAAGGAACTTAGGAGTAGACTTTCTTAATTTCAGAGACATTCAGCACCTTCAGGTACCCTGAAGATGAATGGTTAACGCGAGTGTTCATCGACAATGAAAACTCAAACGTTGATTTGTGAGTGTACATCTAAAGATACGTACAGTCCCTATTGTAGGTAGAAACCTCAAATTTCTAAATACTCAACTGAAATTTGAGCCCCCAGCTTTTGTGGCAAAGTTGAATGTAAGAGTTGAATATACATCGAACAAAGTATGTACCTGCTTACCGCACCCAAGACAAATGCAGTGGGAGCCACCACACGGACTTCTAGTAGTTGCAGGTAAAACTGTGTAAGCAGATACAGGTTTTTATTCCCCAGTGATCTGCTCTGATAGGAGCTTTTAGAGCTGCAATGGATATGTAAGTATTTCTGTGGATACAATTGTGTTTGAAAAAGCTGTTTACTGTATCCCGTTTTTAAAATTCCATTATTTTGCATAGCTGAGATTGCACTTGCATTGGAAACTGTGGCGTTTGCTAGCACACACAAGAGACTTGGCTTGGAGAATTCCGTCTGCTTGAGAATCTCCAGATCTGCTCTCAAGGTTATTAAAAATTACAAAGAAAATAGATGATGCTGATGTTCTACCAGACAAAACAAGCTATTTCAGAGTGAATTAGTCATCAGAATGCTCTGTTCTAATTCTACTGCTTCTTGTTTTTCCTCCCACCCCCGCCGGGACAGTAAGGATGTCCATGCGAAGCTGCTCTGTTTGCACACTGGTGTCCAGTGCAGCTCCCCAGCCGGGCAGCATCCTCCCAGTGCTGCCTCAACGAGCTGGGGGTACGGTCTCGCTTCTGCGGGGTGCCCAGGCCCTTACCTGCAGGTGTAACGCTCCTTGCCCTTGCGCAGGATGGGATCGGATAGCGTGGGTGGCGGAGATCGGAAGTTGAACGGGTGATGCGGAAGGGGCTGCAGGGAAGTGCCAGTGTCTGCCTTCATGGCTGCAAAACTCTCCAGTTTCTCCGTCATTGTTTCTATGGCTGACATCTACAAGTACAAGGCAAGACCTCGTGTCATAAAAATCCACAGGAAGAACAATATGTGATGCATAAAACATGTCTTTTAGCACTAGTGTATTGGTCAAAGCCTGTTGCTGATGTTTGCTCTTACTCTCAGAAGCTAGCTGCACAGCCACCGAAGCCAGCCAGGAAAGAGAGAAATAGTGTTTTGGGCTCAGAGAAATCAGAAAAGATACAACTGGCAAAGCCGTGCAGTAAGCATTAGACCTCAGCAATTAGGCCCTCATTTACCTTCTGCAGTATGCATGTCCTTACTTTCAGCATTTCAGATTCAAGATTATCTCAGACTGGGCCTGGCTTCCCTTTCTCCAGGGATGACACTGAAATTAAGCACCGGGGTCAAATGCTGCATGTAGAACTCACCGCCCAAACCCTCCTCTCAAGCTCAAAACAAAGTCTTGGAAAGCAAGGAGGTTTGATTCCTCATACAGCATCCATCAGCCTCGCAGGGGCTCCGAGGGACAGCAGAAGCGAGCTGCGGGCAGGCAGGCTGGCAGACGACCCCAGGTTAGGAAGGACAGAGAACTTTTGGGCAGGAGGCGGAAGAATCCTGGCCAAAGTGGAGCTGGAGCGCGCACGGGGGAATGCGGGACCGCTGGTCAGGGAGCTGGGACAGCGGAGAGGCTGAGGCTGGAGGGGTGAAGAGGGAGCAGCTGGGGAAGAGGAGGAGTTAAGATCAGGCTCAGGATGGAGTGAGCTTGCCTAGCGAAGAGGCCAACATTTAATTATGTTTAAGAAAGGTTCAGAAGCCAGTAAAGGTGATGGAAGGATGGGTGGGAGATGGCTGAGCTTCCTGGAGTGAAAGAGAATTCCAGCCAAAATACTCTACGCAAGCAGTGGCTGGATGAGTTACGGCTCGGAGGCCCACAGCCTACACACGGAAGGCCTGTTCGGATGGGAGCGGCAGGCACACAGCCCTAGAGATGCGGCGCCGAGTAAAACGTTTCTGGGTGCCTTTATCAGCTCTAGTTCACGTGACTCGGCAACGGCCCCGTTCTCACATAAACACTGGATTCAATACCCCACCAGAAAGAGGGAGAAAGGGAAAAACCTGGCCATACAGGAGAAGGGGAAAGCGAAAAGGGAAAGAAAAAAGTCGTCCTGTGTGCAAAAAAAAGGCTACGCATAAAAACCCTACCTAAAGGAAACCATTTCTACTTTCATTAGAGCAAAACAGGAAATCCAAATCCAAGAGAGAAACACAACTCGGAGGACTACGCTGACATCTCCAAGGTTCAGTTTTATGCACTCTTGAGAGCACTTTCAAGATATCAAGCGGCAAACACGGATAAAACAAACAAGGCAGCAATAAAGCTGCCTCCTCACCGCCGATGACATCACCGGGAAAGAGGGGAGCGCTGGGGGGAGTGGGAGCCTGAATGGAGAGTCGGCCCGCGAGCCGGGGGGACAGCAACGAGCGGAAGGCGGTAGGAAGCCATATATCAAAACTAGATGCTCTATTGTACAGGAAGGGCTGACCTTTTGCACGTTTACATTTTATTAAACTGGGCTCGGGGAGGGGAAGAGAGCCAAGATATTGTTTAAAATGTATGACTATAAAAAAAGTTGTCTTAATCACCGAAGAATACATTGTGCGAGGCTGACAACCATTCATAAGCTGTAAAAAAGAGGAGTAGTAAAACCCATTTCTCGATAATAGATCCACGGCCCCTTAGTTGGAGGCTCCCAGCCCATGATAAATAGTAAGTAATACTTAGCGCCAGCCACTTGAAAAGGTTACTTGATCATTTACAGCAAAAGCTCTGCCCCAGCTGCCAGTCATGTAACAAAACCATCACGTTAAAATGCTATCCGGATCTTTCAGAGCTATGCCACTCAGCCCTTTGCTGGAGTACCTGGAGATATCTTTTGTTGTGCCCTGTTCTTTAGGCACTTAGTCAGAGATGTTTGCTGGCTTGATAGCCGTAGGCTTATTTTAAAATTCTGAACACCGGCCGTAGCCTCTCCAGCGGTAAAGGCACTTTGCTATTTAGGGAACAACTGCCTGGTTATAATAAAAAAGAAGGAGAGAAGAAAAGAAACTTAACAGGTGAGAAAAGGTCTTCCATTAAGTTATCAAAAAGTTACACCATTTATTTATGTTGCCCAGAGCTTCATTTGAAACAGACAATGTAAGAATAACTCCCATCAGAGCAGAGAAACTCCTGTCAATGACTGGCTACGAGATAAAAGTGGCCTGAAAATTCATTTTGAGAGAGAAAGCATCTTCTGAACGCTCAGTCTTTATCACACCTTTTGGCTTCATCACATCCCACCCAGGGCCCTCCATGAGAGCTGGGCAATTATTCACAGAAGAAAAGGCCGAGACCAGAGTCTCGTGTTTAGGGCGAGAGGAACACGCATGGAGCATGCCTCTCATTGACCCCGGTATATGAACGTTGGTCCTAACGAAGAAGACGGAAGCGGGAGCCCCTGAAAAGAAGATTTCTTAGGAAAAGATCCAGGATAACACCGAATGGGGATCTGGTAGTAAAATCTCACAGGTTCCTGAACAAATGACCTGCCTTTGCTCACCGTATTTGAAATACCCGACTGGTTACATAGCACGGGAACAGCAGCTGTCCAGGTCAAGCGATCTTTACACAGTAACCCACTTTATTAAAAATTAGTTTGCAGGAAGTTTCGGGCTCGAGCGATTGTAAATTTTAGGCTATTCTGTGTGATAAGCTAGTAGAGATAACCAGACCTTCCACGTCTTTTCATTGCCATGGGAAGGGGACGTGGTCAGGATTTCAGGAACAATGTTAATCACCTTCCACCCAATGCTTGCTCCTACTCAGGCTCTGTACGTTTCTCATCGTCTTGTTGGGTTGCTTTGCCACACTAGCTCCTCCCTGCTATCAGATTCTTTACAGGCAGATATCCCCACTATTCTAACTCACACAAACACAGGATGTTCCTGGCCAGCCTGTCACCATTATCCAGCCTGTATGAAGGAAAAATCGGGGGAAGTTATTAACCAAACTCTGAGGCTGATGTGAAACAATGAGAGAACTAAGTTTAGCTGTGAAAGCAACCCGGATCCAGCTTTCACAAACCTGCGAGTTATTTATCTAAGGTGGGAAACATTATCAGAGGAGAACAATGCTTGTGAATATAAAGGAGAGCACAATAATGGCCGCAGAGCTCGGCTCCCAGCATGCGTTCACAGCAGGAGAGAGGGAGGATACCGGCGACCGTCACGCTGGAGAGGGTGTCGGGCAGCGTGTGGCAGAACTCGCTGCATTACCATCACGGAGCAAGGACTGCTAAGGGCACAGAGTAACACCGCTTCTCGGAGAGTTTAGCTATCGCTTCCCAGATAAGGGGTTTTGTAAACCGGGGTTGATTCTCGTGAGTAGTCTTGGCTGCCCTGCGGACTTAGTTGTGCCTTTCAAATACTCTGGGGTAAAGGCCTGGTACGGCGGCACTGCGGGCCAGCGGGCCGGCATTCCCGGTCCCCTGTCAAACGGGAAAGCCGTCCGGCAGCGCTTCCCATTGCTCTGCAGTGACTCACACCCGAAGGAGATGTGGAGGGAGCAAATATCCATGATTGTCGGAAGAACAGAGACTAGAGCAGCTGTGCAGGAAGGAAGGAATACCGGTTCCCCACCAAGTGACCCACCACCTTTGGGAGCAGGCAGAACTGAACCTGGCTCCCCACTGCCCTGCCCCTTCACGCGTTCTGGGTGATGGAAGGGAACGTCAGGCAGGTGTAAAACGCTACTGCCTGGGTGCTGGCCAGTCCTTCTCCTCTTTGCACTACAGCAAATGATGGAAGCAGGCGTTCCCAATGGAAAAATCACGCAGGCATCCTGGCATGTGAAAGGGGAGTTTGGCAGACCGCATGAGCTGTCCAGACCTCATCTCTGGTCTTCCATTAACGCAAAAGAAATGGCCATCCTCAAACCAGGTACGAAATGGAAAGTATCCGCAAGCAACCGGTGGGAAATAGCGGAGTTTCCCGTCGGGCGCTTGGATGAGAAAGAGTCGGATCTAAGTGACCTGTTCATACCAGCTCCACCTCAAACTCCTTGGCATTCATTCAATCAATACCGCATTACGACGTCACTGCTTTTACCTGGGGGTGAAAAAGCAGCGGGGAGGGTCGCAGGTACTTCTCCTTTAGGGCACCCACAGGGTCCGTCACCTTCCGCTTCTCCACCCTGCTGGACAACAACACACAGGGTTACATACCTCACAGGGCTACAGGCAGCAAAGAAATAGCCAAACCATTTGCAGGGGCGTTTAAGTTATATATCTGAGGCTATTCTCCTACTGATGTCCTTCTTCCCCGTCTACTGGATACTACAAATTACGACTCACAAGTTACCCCGCACAAGGCCCTGGAAGCACGATGAAAATGGAGCCCCTCCCTTGGGCAGTATTATTTTAGCCATCAGACTGACGACTATGAAAACGTTTTAGTCTTTCTATGTGAGAACTAATGCCTCTGCTACAGCGGTTTATAAGCCTCTGCTGTCGTGAAGGGTCATGAAAAAACCTACATTTACAACAAAAGCAATGTTGAAGTGGGAGAAGCTCTAGAGTCCACAGAGGGCAGCCACTGCATGTAAAAAACTTGTCTTTGAGAGTTTGTCTTTATCTTAAGAGCTAACACTGGGCCAGACTTTGCAGCCCCAAGTGTGCTGAAATCATTAGGTGTTTCATATTTGTTTCCTCCCCTGCAGCTGAGATACAATTTGCATTGAGTTTCTTTGGCAGGCATATGTGGACAACAATTTTAAAAGTTCGGAACTGGTGGGAGATTTCTGAAGTGACTCAGGAACCCGAGTTCTTCTGATGTCACTTTGCTCTGTTCACATACTCCATGCTTCAAGCGCCTTACTATGCAGAAACGATCCTAAAGTTGGGCTATTTTTTAAAATATTGGCTTTGCTTTCACCAAAGTCACGGGAAACCGTGGTGTGGAATCACCGAAAAGAGAAACCGAAATGTCCTCTATGGGAAAAAAGTGTTATGAAAGTAACTCCAATAAATGCAGCTGCATCTTTAAATTACCGGAATAGAGTCCATCTCAGCTAAAGCAGCAGAAATCCAAGAGAAAGTAATTTTAACTACATTAGTCCAGCATAACTGAGAGCAAATTATTTTGCTGCATTTCAGCTGATTGGTGTGTGGATCAAATTACCAAAGAGTTTAAAAGAAGAGTCATGCAGAGTGCTATTTAGTGAATCGTATTTAATCTGCATTTAATTTTTCTTAGGTAAAAGAAAAGGGAAGAGCTGGATTTGAAATGCAGTCAGAGCGACTGCGCTTTGGAAGGTATGTGCTTTTACGGGCACGAGTCTTCAGAAAGACAACAATCTGTAAAACAGGACGTAAAAAGTTTCTCCCTGACACAAGGTAAGAGAGTAAACCCCAGCGAGCAACACCCCGGCCAGCGAAGCTTCCCTCTCTGCGGCGCGCCGAGGTCAGCTGCGACGCCCGGGGAATGCCCTCTGGCCCTTGGCAGCAGGCGTCTCGAGGGACAGTCCCACCTGCATCAGAAACGTAAAACCTTCGTGGAGCGACAGCGTTTCCCGCAGCTTCACCGTCTCCCAGGGTCGGGTAATGAGAACACAACAAACGTACAAACTTCCTCGTCAGAGCTGAATTCCGCAGGGACCAGAGGATTAAGCTGATCTTTTCAGCCTAGTGCCTGAGAACGTTACCTTAACAAGGCTGAGCTAAAAACTGCACTGATTTCAGGCTGTCTGGCTGCGTTAAATTATATCACCAGGAGAAAATGCCAAGGATTTAAGTGGCCTTTGGGAGAAAAATGAAGGAGCCAAATGGTGTGAGAGAGTCTGATAAAGAGAAGTTTAGAAACAAAATATTTCCATATTTTTTAAGCTGGGACTTGGAAGCTCTGCTGTTTAGCTCATTACATCAGAAGCCCGATTCGCAAGCAACTGCACCACTGGCTTTCTATTTTAATATATTACTAAAACTATATGCATCCCATGGAATGCAACAAATGATGTCCCCATCCTTCACTTCCATCTGTCTTTTGGACCTTTACCGTTTTCCCGAGGCTGCTGTTTTAATTGGCAATGGCTTTTTCAGCCCGTGTTATTTTAACATTCCTACTGAGAATGCCCAGAGGTGGCAGGATCCTACGCTAAGGCGAAGCTTTTGCCTTTCTACCCCGTTCGTTTGGTTCTTTCCAGAAGTACTCTTTACAAAAACAAACACCGGGCTGTTTACATCATTACTTCTTTTTCCAGGAGGAGATGACCACGGTGGGTCCCAGACAGAACACATTACACGTCCCGGGTTGCGACGTAGCCATTTCCATCACAGATGGTAAGCATGTAAGCAAGCGACACAGCATCAACCCTGAGAGCGCTGGCAAAGCGAGAGACGCTTTCTTAATAGCGAGCAACGAGGGCTCGCTAATCCTCATCTCAGCTGACAGTTCTTTGGCCTGGCTAGACATTGACATCATTTTTTCCCACAGTTATCAACCGTACAATAGCAGCGAGGCACTGACATAGGTGCTGTTCTCCTGGCCTGCTCTTCCAGCCGGCAGCAAAGGCCACGCCGTCCGTTGCTGTTCGCAGTCCTTGGAACACTCAAGCGAACCATCCCAGTGCTGACACAACCGCTCTGCGGTGCCTGCGAGTCTTCCCAGCGCTGAGAAAACACCAGCTTCTGCGGCACATCCGTTACCCTTCCAGCAGGCTGGAGCACAACTAGGCTCACTACGCAACGCTGCAGCACTTGGGTCTTGCATTAGTGCTCACGTTTAGCTCAAGTAACACAAGACCAAACCACTCGCTTCCAGGAACTGGCTGTTGAACAAGGCACTGAATACAGGAGCCCTCTGGGCCAAACCGACGTACCGAAATTACCGTCAGGAAGCACCCTATGCTATGGGAGAATTAATTGCCGTGTTAAGGGTGAAATCAAGCTAGCCCGGGATACCTCTTTTCACCAGGCTTTGCTAAAAACAAGCAAACGTGACAAATCCAGCTCACCCATAGCAGGAAGACAACAAAGGTAGTGCCACTGCCCAGATGGGTGGTACGCAAACTTACTGCTAGCCTCACCGTAAAGCTTAGAATAATTTTCCTTTAGAAACGGGTTTTAGAAAAAGCTCTGAAACAACAAAAGACTCAAGTCTTCCCTTTCAATCTTCTGGATTCATTCCTTCTGGCAGTTTGGGTAACTTCATCCAGTCTGCTTTACATAGGCCTTCCTCGATAACCATCCATTTCAAGTGAAATGAGAAAACCCTGTTATTGCCTAAGACAAGTCTGCAATAAATGTATCTGGCAGAGATCTGGGTAATAACACGCTACCATGTATTTGCACGCTACTTGTTACTCCAGACCTAAAAAACGTTTCAAAACGCTGGGTCCACAACTGCCGTTCGTAGGAACCAGCAAACTCTCAGAAAAGAAATTAGAAAGAAAAGGGGGGTGGGGAGGAAGAAAGGTGAAGTGGCTCACAAAGGGCCGTCAAGTAAGTCAGTGGGAGAGCTGCATTTCCAGACTCCCAGGGCTCCTGACTCATTCCCAAGCCATGAGAGCCTGGGCTCCGAGGCATCTGAACTCTGCATTCTTATCGAATCAAACCTCTGGAATTTCCCCAGCAGAAGTGCCATCTTAGTGTTGGCTCGTGGGAGAGTCCTTAAATAGGTCAAGTTTCTTCTTTATCAAAATAAGGATGTGCTCTTTATACATATTGATTATGAGTACTCCTTTCAATTACTCAGCCCTTTTGATTCAGAAAATTCAACGTGCTGTGACAAAGGAGAGAGAAGTACAACTGACTGCAGCAGACTTTCACCGCTCTTTCTAAACGCCCTACACCCCGACCTGCCTCAGTTTGCGATGTCACCTAGAAAATTCGCTCGTTAGAGGAAACGCTTAAGGCAGGGTATGTTAATACCTGTATATGGGGTCCATGAAAAAGGGCGATGGCTTAGCATAATGCAGGGACGGCTGCTGAGGCAGTTGAGACTGCGAAATCTTGGGTAAGACTTCACTTGCCATTAGCTTCCTTTCCCCGTAAATGTGGTTTTTCCGCGGCTCTCTCCCTCCGTTCTGACTGGCTCGGATGCGGTTGCCAATGCTCAGATCCAGTGGCTGTTCTTCCCCCGAGGACGGGACTGGCAGGACCTTAGGTGGCGGCAAGATTGGCTTAATTTCTTTTGGCTTTGTGGTGAGATCGAAGGGCGACTCCGAGCTGGTGCTGCCTACTTTGTGGAGGTCCCTGGGTGACTTTGGTTCTGCCTTGACCAGCAAGTTGTGATTGAGGGTCCGCTCCGTAAAAGGATAGAGTGAATGGGGGAAATTGGGGAGGAACTGAAAAGGGAACATGGAATGATACGGGAGCGAACCCATCTTTTTTTCCTGCATACCCATAAAGCCAGGCCCAAAATACTTCTCTGCGATGGAGGCGATAGCTTTAATAGAGTCATTAGCTGCTCCCGCAGTAGGCAGCAGGTGCTCTTCGGGGGGAGGAAAGAAGGAATGCTGAGAATAGAAGAGAGGGATCTCACTCGTGTTGTTGGTGGAACTGGCAGACACAGAGCTGCTGACAAAATCCGGCTTGCTCTCAATTTGTTTGCTCTTATCTTTTGTTTTGTCCCTGTCACTCTCCGCATCACTGTCCAGGTCAGAACCGGTGCCAGTGGTGGTGTCCAGATCTGTGCCTGTGGTTGTATTGACATCCTCAAAGTCACTGCCATCGGACATGTCACTGTTCCTGGCTTTTAGCTTCTCCAGGTAGGAGCTTTCCAGGCTGCTTTCGCATTTCTCCTCTCCTGAAGTGGCCTGGTTGCTGTTGCTGACTGCAGAGATCAGGGGAAGCGCTGGGTTCCCGAGGGGGCTCGGAAGCTTTGCGTCTTGAGCGTGGTTGAGGGGACTTTTGAGCAGTTGCGTGGGTGGTAACAGAGGGGGCCTGGGGTATAGAGACGGTGGGAAAATCCCTGGGAATCCCGGAGTGAGGGCAGGAAATGCTGGGGGGGCAGGTGAGAATGGAAGACCCCCTGGGTGCGGGCGGGATGGAAAATAATCATTAAACCCCAGGCTGGCGTGATTGAGGTTGGGAGAGGGCTTGGATTTGTCCATCATGGAAGTGGGCGTTAGGGGTAGGCCAGGGGCAAAAATCCCCCCCGGGTTGTAATGGTTCTTGCCCTCGCAGAAGCGCCGGTGTTTGTTGAGCGAGGAGGTAGTGCTGAACATCTGGCCGCAGTCCTTGCATTTGATCTGGGTGCGACAGTCCGCGTGCATCCGCTTGTGACGGCAGAGGTTGGAGAACTGCGTGTAGGATTTGTGACAGACCTCACCTAAAGCATCAACAGAAAGCAACAACAAAAGCAATATGAAATTAACGGGAAAGGGCAGGGAATTCCTTGGGAGCTCCCCCACCCCTTCCACCCTGCCACCGAAATCCCGGCTCCCGAAAGGCAGAGGAAAAGGGGTAAAAAGCTGGCTGGAGCTACACGCTGGGCCGCACCTCTAGAAACCCAGCCCCACAGCCCTCCTGCGAAGGCTTCCCTGCATACCTTTGGGCACACCTTCAGCTTTCTTCTGCGTCAGCTCCCCCTCAACACAACCAGGTTCATGAGTCCATCTGGTCTCTTCAGGGTGCAAGCATGTGGGGAAAGCCATCCCCCTCTTTAAATGCTTATAGAGGACCCAGCCTCACCAGGCTGTGGTCTTGGCTACGTTTGGAAAGGGAAGAGGCAGCCCTGGGAGCCCTGGCCGCCGCGCTGGGGGAGATGCGCGGGGGAGAGGGCTGGAAGACCCCCAGCGCAGCCGACAGACAGCAGCGCTCCGTCTGAATGGCAGCCGTCGGCCAGCTGGCACGGGCCAGACCCACAGAGGCTGTCACCGAGAAGTAACACCAACACCTTTCCCTTTCAATGAACTACTCTCTTAGAGAATCTCTCAAGAAGCGACTCTACAGAAATCTGAGGGGATGCACTGCTCCTGCTCAAGCTCGTCTTCGGGATTTTCACGGAAGATAATCACGCCATTTTAACGATGGTATCTAACTATATGAGCTAGTCTGCTTTCCCTGTAGCCCTGGCACGGCAGGAAGCACTGAGGGCTGAAGGGAGAAGAACTTTGCCTCGTTTAATCAAACCTACCCTTTCTTTAATGCCATTAATGGTAAGTAACCACTCCATGGGGATGTTCTATAAATACGTTGCCAGCCAGGCCTCAGTTCGGCTAGAAGGGAGGGTGAGACCTTGTATTCGTTAAATTAGCAAGACGCCCTAGCGATGCTAAGTTAAGGCTACATCAGTGTTTTCTTTAACAACCTGTAAATACTAAGCTTTCAAAATGCGAATTTTATGACCTCTCTCACCTACAGACTTTGCTGCTGTGGAAGGAACGGGGCAAAGTAAGAAAAAAATCCCACCCAAACTTTTCTGTGTATCAAAACACTGTAACTTTTTATTATCTGATGCCTCTTTCAACATAGGAATAAATCCTGCTTCTTAGTGAATTAACACACTTCTTTCACCGGAGACCTGCTGTTATCACCACCTTGTAAACATGGAAACTGAGACAAAGAGAGGGAAAGGGTATTGTTCGGAGTTGGGCAGGCACGGACGTGAATCCAAATCCTCCCGACACCCAGTCCTCCAACTCAGTGACGAAGTGGTCCTTCCTCCATCCCTTCATCCCTCCCAACTTCTACTGAGAGGTACATGCAGGCGTGGCTTTCCCTATATTGCTTTCTAAACCGTTAGGATTTACATCAGTGCTTGAATATCAAATGTCTGTCAGGAGAATATTCCACCGGCAGCTCTGAAAATGTAGGGGGAAGCCCTTTCTATTGAAGTTAAAAGCAAAGATTATTAAAATTTAACAAGTTTGACATTTTGGTTCAAACATGCATCCCAAAATTCAGTGGACTGTCCCTGGCGGGTCTGCTGCATCTGGTTTCTGATTGCACTAGAAATGTAATATGAACAGAAAATTTCAGCCCTGCTGCTCTGGACCCAGATACAGCGAGGAGCTGCAAAGGAAGTGCAAGCAGGAGGAGAACTAGAAAGGCATCAGAAGAGCTTCAGGGTTTGAGTAACAGCTTTTTCAAATGACTATGCTAAAGCCGACCCTAGTTTTTTTGGCAAGCGCTCCTTAAAAACTTGTGTCAGTTCTTCTGAACGACTATTACCATATACATCTACTTTTATGGCTGTTGCATGTATTATTTTAGCTACCTTGGACTTTCAAAGAAAGGGTTCATTTAGCTTTTTAATTCATTTAAAAATGTTTTCTTAAAAAATGTCTAAACAGAGTTCTTAAAGGAAACACTGCTCCATTTCTTTTCTGTACAGCTAATATTGAACACCACTATCTCGGTTTCTATAGAAATTTAAGCAGAGGAAGGTGTCAGCATCCGCCTAACACCCAAGTTATCCCACAGACTCGCCCTGTCCCTGTGGGCTGCTCTGTGCTTCGCTGTCGCAAGAGATGTGCGGACAGTCGCAGAGGGCTGCGAGCGCCGCACTCCCGCGCTGCCAAGCTGAAGTCGGGACAGCCGGTTCACTGCTGCCTGTTATTACTTTATTTTTAAGATGCTACTTTAACTGCTTGACCCTTGGTTCTAGAACAGGTGAGTATTCTCCTTGGCCTGCGTTTCCACGCAAAGCCAGCAACTTTAGGGTTGCGAGAGTGACCGTGTGTGTCCAAATGAACAGGCAGGTGCAAATACTTCCACGTGTAAAGGATACCACGAGGAAACGCCCTCTCAATTACTAACATCTGAAGATATGTCACATTTGGATGGATTTCTTTAAAAGATGTTTGTATGTTTTTCTTTCCAGACCAAAATTACCCCTTTCTAATTTTAACCATCTCCCTTGCCCTGGGCCAAGGGATGCTATATTGTGGTTTAGAAGATAGACACAAGTTTATAAAAAACAGCTAATCTGCTTAAGCAGATTCTATCACAACTGGACGCACTTTCCATCGGTTTTCACCGGCTCAACACTGCCTTTGTGCCACTGGCATTATTTTTACTGTGTGCCTTCCCAATATTGCAAAAAGGAAGTTATATTGTTGTCATACGGCTAAACTTTATGAGAAGGCTAAGGATAACCAAAGCAAACTCTTCCAAGGGAATCAGGCTCCTTTTTTCCGTTTTCCACCCCAGGAAGAGTTGCTAGATTTATATACGATGCTGCGCAAAATTCCCTAAAGAAAAGTGCTATAGGTACGACAGCTCACATCATCATCATCCTAAAATACGGAAAACTGGAAATTTTTTGTTTAGGTCTCCAGTTAAACAATGATTCAGTAACTTTGCGTTAATGTCCTCTCTTGCAGCTCTGTGTTCTGTGGTTAGAAAATTACTGTTTTGCAGGATTTTTTTAGCACCAGGTATGATATTGTAAAAAGCAAACAAACACATGTTCCCCTTTAATACCCTCTTCTTCCACTGAACAGGAAAGAAAAACTTTCCAGCGAATCCTGCCTCATGTCTCCCCTAAAGTTGCTAATGGATTCCATATTCACGTATGTGACTCCACCTGGCACATCTGAACTAGGGCAGAATCAGTCTCAAGCCGTTTCACACACTGATTTAGACTGACAACTCCCTAATTCTTATGAGGTGAGAGTGAGGAGATTATGAGGAGAAATCATTCATCTCACTGCAGCTATACTATGAGATTCAAATTATCTCTTTCATGTGCCCGTCATCAAATGAAAGATTGCATCAAAATGAGCAGTAAGAGTATTTTTTCTTCCTCCACTGACACCCATCTGATTATCTCAGAACACATTAATGAAACGAGTCTCCCAGGATACTCTTGCATACTGTTCCCATTATACCAACAGGGAAAAAAAGGCAGAAGTGGGTTCAGTGGCTTCCCTACCGTAACATCAAAGCCTGGAATCAAACACAGATCCCGCTCTGTGCTTGAACTACGCTTTCTGAAGAGTGTCAGGAAGTAGTCCCTAAAGTTTCTATAGCTTTGTTGTGACACAATCCACTTTTCTGCACAGTTATCAAAATCCAATAGGTGCTGTGTCAATTAAAAAAATATACAACCCTGAGAATGACAAGTAATGAGATGAATGGCTCTCAAGGGAAAATGCCCTTTTGGAAATATTCCACTAAAGAGAGCACTAAGGACACAGTTAATCTGCTATTTATTTGGCTTCCAAGCATTATCTAGATGAAACATGCAATAAATAAAGAAGGAAAGAACTCTTTTTGAAAAACACCTTCTTCTCGTTTCTGTGACTATTCCAAATTCTTTACAACGGCTACGGGATTTGAGGCACCCCTGAAAAACATTTCGATCAGGCCATGTCAGCTATTTCTTTATGTCACCAACATGAACGTTCAAAAATTATTAAGGAAAAAAAGACGAGAGAAAGAAAAGATATGAGAAAATGGCATCGCTAGGACTGCTGAGAGACTCAGCTTTTAACTTGTCAAGAAAGTCAAAAACTGCCACGAATGTTTACTGAAAAAACAGGGAGCATGCAAAAAAAAAAAAAAAAAAAAGAACCGCTGCGGAATTTCATCTTGTGCTCTGACCTATAAAATTACGGCGGCTGCTCGCAGAGGGACAGCTAGTACTGGGGGGCCCCGCAGGATACGTGCAATTATAGCAAAAGCCAGAGCTCTGTGATGGCCGTGACAACTTACATATGAAAGGTTTGACAGTGCTGTGAATGTGCTTGTGTTGTTTGAGGCCAGACGAGGTGGCAAAGGTTTTGCCGCAGTCCGGGCAGGCATGGGCCCGCGCGCCAACGTGCTGGGAACGGATGTGCCGCTGGAGGTTGCTGGGGTCGGTAAACACCTGAAAGAGAAAACGCCTTGAGGGAGGGGAAACAACGCAGCAGCGCGAAGAGCGCGTACGTGAAATGCTTGACTATTTTTTCTGGGTTTTGTCAGCACCGCTCCTGGTGCCAGGAGTGCAGGATATTCACCTCCCGCCACAAACAGATAACGAACCGAGCAGGGCTGAGCCGTGTCCTGCCAGGCCGCTGGCACGCTCTCCGACGCGTGCGGCGCTCACAGTTTTAACAGCCGTTTGCTTACCCACATCTGCCCTGCACAACACTCACTGGTCACCCCGGGAAAAGGCCAAAGGCGAGCTGCTCGGGGCAAGGCTGGGCTCCACATCCAAGCTGATGTGCCAGGGCCAGCTGAGCACACCGCTCTCCTTGTGTTACCACGCTCCACACCGCGGCCGGGCCACCGAACCGCACCGGCATGGGTCGCCCATCCTCTGGACCCCTTGCCGCAGCTCCCAGCACCCTCTCCCGGGCAAAGCTGCCACAGTTACCGTGGCCTGCACCGTACCTTAACACAGTTTTCACATTCAAACCGTTTCCCACTGTCGTGAGACATTTGGTGACGAATCAAGTTGGATTTCCAGTTGAAAGCCTTGGGACACTGGTCGCACTTGTACTCCCTCTCCTCGGTGTGGATTACCATGTGCTGCTCCAGGCTGGGAAAGAGAGACAGGCTGACCTCCATGGCAGGCGGCAGCCCACAGCCCGGCAGGCCGCGAAGCGAGCCCGGCTCCGAGCACCCACCTGAACCGGGCACCTACTGTCAAGGCATACAGCGTTACAGAACTGCTCCGTGTCAGGGAGGTTTGAAACCGAAAGGGATGGTTAGAGATGGCGAGAGGGAAACAGGCTGCGAGCCCGCGGGGTCCGGGGGGTTTCCAGAACTAACTGCTGCCACAGAGCGCTACTGCCAAAGCCTTTGTGAGAAGGAGGCATGCAGCACATGGACCGTGAGAGGTGCAGCGACACGCAAATACCATTTCTTTTTTTGGCATTTATTTCACAGATGCCCTATTCTGCCTCAAAATGTCGCTGCTATTTCTTATTAAATACCTTAGTCCATTTACAACTGGGAAAAGGAAGGTAAAACCAGACCTGACCCTGCAGGTTCCTGAAGGGGAAAATGAGCGCTTTGTGACCAAGACTTCTATGGCATCCCCGCAGGGAAAGACAAGATATTAGCTGTTGCTGCTGAGACTATCACGTTGCCGTTTTCGTGGGCACAAAGCCCACAGCTTCCCAGAACACAGCAACTTAACTTTGGAAAGAAACATGATAAGGTGCAAACACATTTCACTTCTCAATGTCAGACATCTTTTATTACTTAACTCGGCAATTTCAACTTGTGCCAACTGGCAGCCTCTCCCAAACCAGGAGGATGATGGCAAAGCGAAGTGGCGGCTGGAACAGGGCCACGGCAGGGATGGCTTTTCAGAGAAACGCATAGGGTGCTCCGCTCCCCCTCTGCCAAAGCACTGTCCCTGCGCATCAGCACGCAGCGCTCTGCTGGGCCACCGAACCAGCTGCGACAGTCAAGGGAAGCCACCGTCGGGGGCAGCGGGGCAGGTACGGCGCCTGGGAAACCATTCCTTTGAAGACCGAGTGCTGTAAAACGTACTAAGCAGGCTGGAAATCCTGCACTTCTCAGGCCAGCCCTGAGACACAAAGGAAGAAAATTTGAGTCCTTTGCTGCCTTCAGCGCGGTTCACTGGGAGTTACAAATACTCCTCCTTACTGTGAATTCTGATGAAGGACAAACTGCTGCGAAATCTGCTACTGCCTGAAATCCCCTACAGATCGATAGGAAACCATTCCTATGGAACTTTAAAGCATGGCTGTATTTTTTATAGGAACATTAAAACTAAACACTACTGGAAAATCCTGCCAGTCTTCATTAAATGCTACAGGACAGCTTCGCAGCAGGTAACATCCTGGCATTTCCACAGAGCCTGAGGGACTTGGAAACCTAGGAATCAACTCAGCCTTGACATCGTCCTCAGGAGCATCCTGTTCTCACTGTCTCCAGGTGCCCACGGGGACCTGCATCCCCCACGGGACTGTACGCCGTCAGGGACCCTGGCACCAGCAGCAGAACAGACCTGACGCTGGCTGGGGTGGCCCTTCGAAATTCCTGGGCTAAAGACTACTTGCACTGACGGTTGACCTGCACTGAAATCTTTGTGCCCTGAGGGCATTTGCTGGCACACGAACAAGGGCAACCGTGTAGAAGGTGGTTTCATCACCAGTGGGCTTGGTGGGACTGCAACTGCCTGGCGACTCTACCTATGAATCTAAGCAGCCACCAGCCTGCTACTCCCTCGAAGAACCTCCTCTTCAAGTCAGATAGTTAATATTCATGAACATGCCCCTTATAAACTGCCAATCCACTAATTTTGAAGAAGCAATATTTATTTTGCTAAAGAAATGGTGTTCTTAACACTACAAATTTTTTTACACGTACAAAGAAATATATACCTTTCATATACATATACAAAAATACGCTCCTGTTAACTGTGATTTATGAGTTTATTTAGAGCAAATATGGACAAACTAATATGCTGTTTAGAGGCAAGTACCTACTGGGATTAGCAAAACATTTATTTATTTAGGCAGCTGCTAAATGCTCAATTTCAGTTCCCCAGTGGCACTCTTGATTTGATCTGTATTAACTTCTGAAAAATTATAAGACCATCTAGGTACGCTGACTGGATATATTCTGTGTTTTAGTGGCTTTCTCAGCACATAAAATGCAGCAGATTGATGGGGGAGGAATAGATGTGGACATTCTCTCCCAGCTCCACTAAATCCGTCAGCATGTAGTACACTGAATGGTGATGTCGCTGACTCTATCTTTCCCCTGTCAAAAAAAGGCCTTAATTTTACATGCTTAAAACGCCCCCAACCCAAATCTTTGGAATCAATGGTCTAAAAGGCAAGGCAGCCACTGAGCCCAGGAGCCCCCATCACAGCTCCAAACATTTTTCGAGCACTTAGGCCTGTGGCTAGTGACTTGGAGTATCTCCACCTGAGTTCAGCCAGAAATACGTTGAAAAGGCACCTAGGGGCTCTCAAAAATTGGAAATTCACGCGAGCACACGCGTGGACTTTTGCCTCAAGCTTGAGATGTTTGTATTGAGCACACTGGTGACCGGTAAATGTGCTGCCACGTTTCCTGCTTAATTACAAGGTCTGTAAAGTAACGGTTAGGAGTGATGATGCTGAAGCATCAAAACAGGAGGAAGTCCTGAAAATAAAGCGGGACAGGGCTTGTAAAATCGGTGTTCTGTCCTTGGCCCTTCCAAAGGTTTTCGATCTGACTTTGAGCAAGTCATTTGTTCGTCCCTTTTACCTACCCACACTTAAAAGCGGTGCTTGCACTGGGAGCCCTCTGCTCTGCTTCCAGCACTGCTCGCGGTGGCGATGTGCCCCGAGGTGAGTCAAGTCCAACGCTGACTCAAGGTCTGTCTTACCCACGTCTCCCAAGAAATCAAGGGCAACTGGGACCTCAACTCAGCCACATCATTTGAATACCTAGAAGTAGCTTCACCAGACGACTCTGAACATCCAACCCACAGGGATAAGTAATCACTAAAGGGAAAAAGGGACTTAAAATCTTTCTGCTTCTCTTAACCCCTGCAAAATGGACACAGTGTGCCAGGAAATGCACAAATGGTACCACCAGGAGACGACATACACATTTCAAAAGGGTATTTCCTAAATCAACATAAGAAGCACAGAGTGCTGGAAGCTAAAGAGCAGAAGGTTTCTAACACAGCTAGAGAGATAAAAGAACTGGAATTTCTACTAAAAATTGTCATACTTAAATCATTTAAAGGGAGTTCTCCCTTTCTTGTCAGGTAGAAAAATTAAGAGAATTGCAGCCTCCCAGCCGCCTCCTCTAATCATAAGTAGCCAAGGTAGAAACACCAGGTGAGGAATAAAGACATCACACTGTGCTAACAGAAGCGCTGTACAGATATCACCGGCAGACGGTACGGATTACCAACTTTTAAAACGCTCACAACACAGCCAAGAGCCAAGCTCGTTTCCATACAGATAAACTAGGGGAACGTTCTTTACGTTTCAGCTTCCTCTACATTTTCTAAAGTAAGGTTTTTTCCTTCGCTTACTCACCTAGATCAAAGACCTGAAAGTAACAACATAAATAAGTTCAAAATGACTGATGATGGTGAACAGCATCTTTTTAAATTTTTAACTGAAATGAAATGGGCCTTATATTGGCTTCAAGCTCACGGTTTTGCTCCACCTATATACTACATGACAGAGGATTGCCAGTTCTCATAATTTTATAACAAGTCTTACTGTTCCTGGTGTTTGTTCACCTGACAAGTCAGCTGAAATAAGTAGGTGAGAACTTCAGCCTCTGGTAAACAGATAAAAGTCTAGTCCTCATGCTGTGGAGAAAACCTTGAAAATAACAGCCCAGGAGTTAAAGGCTCAGGATGCAAATAAACACAACCCTAAAATGATTTTTAAGAAACCCTCAACTTCTTAAAATGGGCTCCTAATATTTAACCATCTGACTCCCTCACTGCAAATGAATCAGAAATCGCAAAGATCTCTGCTTTAAAGCTGCATTTGATTACCACCACATTATGCTTGAAAGATGGAAATCTTCAGTTAAAACTTATTGGGACAGAGAATTTTTCCTTGTAAAAAAATGTTTCATTCTTGTTTAGAGTTTTCTCTTAACAAGAATTGAATAATTATTGCAAATAAAAACATAAGACGGAGAATATCCTATCTTCTTTTTTTCCTTTTCACATTTCTATTACAAAAATTCTTAGTGAACACGACATTTTCCTGAATGTTTTCTTTTTAAAAGAAATTAAATCCCAAAATTTGGTTGGAATACAATTTTTTTAATTGCTTCTGCAACATCAACTAGGACCTTGTGACCATGTTAAGAGTTCTTAGTATAACAACGCCTCTTTAAATCCACTGATATCAACTGACCAAGAACTACATATATAAGAAAGGTCTTCATGCAGGTATTGGCAGAACTTAAGACCACCGTTTCCCCTCAGAACCAGACCACATGGGAGCAGCTGCTGCAAAGATACTACCCGGCTCTATCAACCCCTCTGTCATAGCCCTGAGAAAGTCACAGGGGATTCAGAAAACAACCGTTTAAACTTTACATTGCCAATAATCTGTGGGCGCTTCTACCAATGGGTAAGGAAAAGCACCACAGGCTGTGAAATCAAGGTGAAATAAAATGCTGTCCGATAGCTAATGACACTGAAGGATCCTAAAAACGACTTTCCTGAGCCCTAAGGAGAAAGGAAAGGTATGCTCCCGTAGCCGGCCTGAGCCACCCAGCTCCCACCTTGGTCCCACGCTCCCCGTCACCAGACAGGACTGTGCAGGAGTAACGGCTTGGGGCAGGCCAGGGGAGCATCTGGCAATTTTCCGGTACCTGTATTTATTGGGGAACATCCTCTCACAGTCTTTGCACTCATAGACCTGTCCATCTCCAAGACCTTCTTGCTTGATCTCGTCATTCAGGGTCTCGTACAGGGAGCTGACAGCGTTGCAGGCGTACTTCTTGTGTCGCCGCAGGTCGAGCTTGGACTGAAAAAGTTCATCGCAGTCCTCGCAGCGAAACGTGTGCTCTTCTGCAACAGACAGAGAAGATGACTTTGACTTGTGGATCAGGACGTTCAAACAATTCTAATTATTTTACCCAACACTGGGCTAGCAAAGCAAATGTAATATTCTGTGAGGATCTAGCAAACGAACGAACGAAGGGAACTTTACAAGTGACAAGAGAGAGAAACCAAGGTAGGCTGTGCCAGCAGACTGCTTTCACTTTAAGCTTTAAGAAAAAAAAAAAATTTTAAAAATCACACAACCAAGAGAGATCTTGTTTTCTTTGTCCCAGCCTCTGCTGAGATGTAGAGACCTACAGGAATTAGCAGATACACAAAATACTGGGGCTGCTTCTGGAGTATTATGTTTGTTTGCAATGACGTTTTTTGACACTATGAATGAGCTCGTCCTCAAAAGGGGCTGCCAGGGAGAAAAGGAACAAATCCTACTTGTAAAGACAGACCCTGGGAAAAGCAAATTGCCACAGCACAAACCTGGAGAAGCTCCTTTCTAAGAAAATGTCTTTCTAATGTTACTCTCTTAACTTGTCCCTCATAACTGCAGAAGCACAGTGCGCCATCAAATCCGAGGAGTTCAAAATCAGAGCACTACAGAATAAAGAAAAGGGAGCCAAATTCTTTGTTGTGCTGGGTTTTTTCTTCATTTTTTGTTTAAAAAAAAAAGATCTAATGCACATAATAAATTATTGTAGTCAAGGTCAAACAAATTAAAAAGAGGGCAGCTATTATTAAGTTTACAAGGCAGCATCCTGACCATGGTGCCAAGCCAAACAATCAGCTCAGAGCTGTAAATTTTCCAGGAGAACGACCTCTGTGAGGGAGTCGGGATCGCTCCGGGTTTCTCCACCCAGCAGCCAGCTTGAAACAGAAGCTTTCCAGCCACCGCTTAGTCACTGGTGCCGCATTTCCCTGTCCTCCTCTACCCTCTTCCTCTGGACGCCGGGACTCTGTTTCGTATTAAGTTTTATTCTCTTCTTCTGATAGCTTGACTTCCAAAAGGAAAGCTTGTGGTAAAATGCGTTAGCTCAGAGGGAAGAGTGGAACTGTTCTAAGAGATGCAGCCAAAAGCCAGTGTCGTGATGGAGCTGATCCATCCCCGAGCGCTGCTGCTCTGTGGGGAAGGGGACGACGGGGTAAGGTGCGGGTGGCACTCGCCTCTTTGTGGCTGCTTCTCTGCCTGAAGCCCTCTTCAACATCTGCAACCTTTCAGCAAACCCTTGGTTTGAAGCACCCCATGCACTTGTCCACCCTAAGCTTTGCACAGTTGCAACCACTTAGGCTGCGCTTTAAGGATTGAAATAGTGTTTTAAATAAATCGGGGTTAATTTTGTTAAAAGTGCGACGCAAATACAAACACAGGCAGCGTTGCACCCAGAGACCACTGACTGCTTCCCCGCCTGCACTTGGGCAATAATCTCCTTTCTCCGCCTCTCTCAATACAGCCTATTTAAACTCAGGCTGTGGTTTTCGACCTGTGCCCCTGCACGCCGGGGAGCCTGCGACTTGCTTCTGCGGTGACTAAGACAAAATCCCATAAGCTGCTGCAGCAATCTATGTAGGAGGATGAAACCCAAAGTGGTCCACACCTACACGGAAAGTATCGACACGCCCACGAACTGGAAAAAGTCAAACACAGCTAAACAAGAAAATATCACTGAGACACAATCAGCGAAGCCTTGCTGTTTATCCAAGCAGCATGTCCAGTGGTACCATACCCCGTTTACACAAGGAATGAATACAATACGGAGATGCTACAGGATTTCCTGAACTGCAGGAGAGAGGGATGGAAAGAGAAACAAAATCCAGCAGGTCAACGTTTTCCTTTCAGGGGGAAAGGGATTTTGACTGATTTTGAGACCTACGGGAAGAAAATACCCCTATTTTTGCCATTTCAACTAGTTTTGACAGATCGTATACTCCGAAATTTCCATCAGCAGCCTCACAATGAAGTGGATCAGGCCCTGCTCTACTCCTTAGAGAAATTCTGTTTACCAGCATTTCGTAGAACAGCACCAATATGTGTCTCGTGTCCCTGAGGAGGGAAACCTGGAGATCAGGATGTAAAAAACTACTTAGCACTATCGAGAGACTGTGTATAACCAATATATGAAAATAATCCAAACTACTTTTTTTTTTTGAAGGGGGGAAGAATGGTAGTATCATGATGTGTCTCATTATTGCATTTTACTTGGAACAACAGCATGAAGCATACAATGTTACCTAGCAAAATTTAAGATTTAATCTACACGTGTTTATGGACCGAAAACATTCTTTGTGTGAAAGCAGCAAGGTGGGGGGAGAGGCAAGGGCTGTGATTAGGTCTGTTTAGGTACCTTTTCACCCTCTACACGTCCATAACTCGGGTGAGAAGAGACAAGCCTGACAGCATCAAGTGTCCTGAACGCACGCAATGCATGGGCTGAGGCAATAATCTCATCATGCCATCTCTTCTCCTTATTAATGAATTCACGTTAGCTCTGAAACAAGCGTTGACCTGCTACAACGTTCAGCTTTCATAGTCTCAGACGTCAAGCTGTACTCAAAAGTGTCACTGGCACTAATAAACATGACCTCACTTTTGTTCTGTTTTTGACTCCTGGAGACGTGCGTGGGATAGAAGTTCATTTGACTCATGCAGCCCACTGAACTGTGCAGTAACAGGATAAACCCCTCGCTAACTCCAGACAACGTGGAACTGCTCTGGCAAGGTGTTCGTCTACCTCAGAATTCACCCTGCAAATCCAATGTTTCCCCTCTTCACTCTTTTCTAAATACAGTGATGGCTCAACATGCGGCGGCTTTTTTGTAGAAGCGACTGAAAGCCCTCCGGACTGGGAACTCCCCGGTACCTTCACCTCTTAAGAAGCTCCTACGAAATTTCCAGCATCTCTCAAGCTCAAACTAGAAATCCCCCAGACCTGAAAACTTGGAATGGAGGAAACAGGTTTTTTCTTTTTTTGACTTCAGAGAAAATGCATCAAACTACCTTCTGCAAATCCATATGAAACTCTTCCTACTTCAGTTTGAGATTTACATGATTAATTGTATCTTATTTTACCCAAACTATCCTCTATGAACCAGAAAACCACTTTGAGTTTGGAAAACTAGCCATGGAAAATGATTTACTACATACCTGGCTAAAGATGGACAACTCGCAAGCACCCCCTTCCACAGTATACAACCTGATATAGCACTCTCTGTTGTTATCAATGGGAATAACCTATTTTTGTCCTTTCTATGAGATTACAGAGTAGCTAGACAGACAGACAGACACATGAAATCCATTAATAGCCTCAGTAATAGCTGTTAGAGAAGCGATTTGGCTTCTAATTCTCCTTGTCCTTTGTCAGCAGAATCACAGATCTCACACAAATCACACACAATATAACCTGATCCTCAGTTGGTAGAAGCTGGCATAGCTACATTTACACAAGCTGAGGAGCTGCCCCCTATTTTATTAAGAAATGTAAGAAACAAGACAGCTCAGTGAGGCATGTGCCTTTTTTGCTTTTGTATTTGTATACTTTCAGAGCTACACAGCTTTTACAGCTCTAGCCCTTGCACGTCACTAAACTGAAAAAAACCCTGTCTATTTTGTACAGGCTCACCTTTCAGTAACAACAACGTTCCTCTTCCATCACCAAACACAACAGCGTTTTCATAGGTAGAAAAGATGGACGATAAGAAAAGAAAGGCACATGTTTCAGAATATTTGTGTTTGGAAAAAGAAAGTCTTCTTGAAAAGAAGTAGTAGAGAACTGACAAAAGTACGATTAAAAGCCTTGTAGTCACGCACTATACATGCTGCCACTGGTTGCAAATACTATTTTGATGCTTGGACAGGTTCAACAGAGGACAAACTGACTGGCTGGTAGAGTAGCTGATTATATCGTATCGATATCCCACACCCATTCCTGCGGCATTCCCGCTTCCGAACGTTAGAAGATGAGAGATCAGAGTTCTCAGTAAATAGCGCTGCAGACAAAGGAACTGACCTGTAGACTAAGGGCCAGACCATCACCCTGCAAAAATGAGACCTAAGTAACAAAGCAGGCTCAGGACTGAACTAAGAAGACCTGCTATATCTATTTTGTGTCTTTATATCAGACACCCACTTTGTAGACTTCAGGTTCATTAAAGCTGGGTTTTTTTTCCTTCTTTAAGCACCAAAAAAAAAAATCTTGCCCTTCAAAACAAGTTCTCATTAAAGTTTTCTTCTTTCTTTAAGCACCACAAATGAAAATACTGCCCTTCAAAAACGGTTACTACTTCGGTATCTTACAGGGAGAAGGGGATAAAAAGAACAGAAAAATCCAGTTACAAAAAAATTGCTGCCTGCTCTCTGTGTCTTGTTTGTCAAATCTATGGTTATATGTGTCTATCTTAAGTTCCATCAGTAACACTCAGGACAAAGCAGGAATGTAACAGAAAAATAAATCAGTGCCTAATAGCTTTCAGAGAAACCAAGGGGAACACAATTATGTGGCATCTACATGCTAATCTACCAGACTTGAATCTCAAAGGAGTTCAAGTGCCCTACTCAAAATTCCTGCAGTGATAAGGGGTCTGCTGTGTTTGGCTGGGGTTTGGAGAAAAGATTTTTATGATAATTATCTTTGTGTGGAACAATTTTGCATTTTCTTTCTTGTTAATTCAGATTCGAAATGAGGGTGCGAGGCAGCAGGAAGAGAGCATTACCGAAAGTAAAAAGTATTAAGAAGTCAAATATTTAATGTTGGCCTATTATAATTTGAAAGCAATTATGTGGCAAAAGCACTAGACATTACCAGGAAGATACAGATAAATGTTACATAATGACAAAGATGGAAAACAAGGAGCACTTTTTGCTTGTTCAGATGGAAGCCCATTAGAAACAGAAATGCGAAAGAGGGGTGAGTCTTCTTCCTGATTTCTCCCTGACATGAAGAAAAAAAGGTATGTGTTACTCCACCATCGTGAATATAGAAATTATTGACCTCTGTGTGTTGGTCTCCAGAAAATTACTAACTCTTTTTGGGAGAACACTGAGAAATGAATCCCAAACCTGACACCTCAGTGAGACGGTAGCTACCACACTGCCTGTTCATGGACCTTCAGCAAAAGAGCTTTCAGCAGCACTAATCCCCAAACTGCCCATTTTTTTCAGAAATACTTGAAACTAATTGTGCGTATGGTACGTACACTCTTAAGGAGTTTCACTGCGAATCTGAATCTGAAAATTATATCCATATACAGGTAAAAGAAAAGAAATATATTGCAGGATGTCCAGGTGAGACAACTCAAATTTCAGCGATTAGTTACGTAGAACAGTACTTCCAACTGATAGTTTAAAAATGACTAGCAGATGAGAATTTACTTCTAGGAAATAGTCGTCAAATAATAACGCACAACCTGCAACAGGCTCTACATTCGATGAATGAACAAAGACCTAAGTAATATTCCCTAACAACCTCTTGGCTTTAAAAAATTCATGTACCTTCTATACTGTTCTCTAACTTTCACTGTCACCACGTGCCAAGGAAACTAAGAACCCTAGAAAACAGAGCAGAACTTTGCAAGTCCAGACTGATTTTCATTTCATTTCAGGATCACAATGTACTTCACATGAGGTTAGCTTTCTGCAACACTCTGTCATGATAGGGTTTTGTACTCATCTCAAGGACTTGCAAACAATCATTTTAAAACAAGAATCTGTACAATTTTTGATTACTCTAGCTATGTCTGCACTGTTGCCTTGTTTTTATAATATTTTTGGGAATGGTGTAGCACATCTTTCCCAGTTTTCTTAAGAGAGGACTTCCACTGCACAGGAGTGTTTGTATGGACAGGCTCTGCCACTTGCAGTGAAAGAGGTGGGATACCAAACGTTAGTCAGAGTCTCAGATGATAGTTGGGGAAAGCACTCTAACAAAGGAAAAAAAAACCCTGGCAACACTCTCAGGTTGCCAGAATATTTCAGGCCATGTGTCCTGCTAACCTGCTCTCCTGTCGCTGACAAGAGCCAGCAACAGCTGCTACGGAGAAGCGTGCGAGGACCCTGCGAAGGGCAGGTGAACAGCAACCTGTCCCCGGGGAATGACGCCTCCTAACTGCCCTGCAACGCCTCACCTCGGCTCGGTCTGCGCTTTCTTCCCAAACCCCTGAATTAGTCTGTAATCTGGCTGTAGGAATTCTGGCTATTCCTACTCTTCAGTACCAAATGTTTCTGTCCTTTGTGAAACTAAAATAGAACCCGAAGCTTTCAACAGTCTAAGTGCGGAAAGCTCTACGCTTCTTACTAAAAAGGTAAGTACTTTATAGCCATCTTTGTGCACCAGGAAAAGAGAAGAAGGATTCAGAGTCTTCTTTCTCTTTTCCCATCCCTCTCTTACATGTCCTCTTGAATTTCACATAGCACCGTCCTAGTGTAGGAAGAGAATCCAAAAATCTTAGCACACAGCTCCTTGCCCTAGCTTACCAGAAAACGCTCACTTCACCTGGAAAGCATCACGGTCTTTTAGACAGTCTGTGTGCTGACTGAACTTCAGTAATTATCAGTGGGTATTTAAAGGAAAATGGTTATGCTGATAGATGAAGAAGTGAACAAGCTTAGTCTCTTGGGTTGCTTCTCACACAATATGCAGTTAAGGAAAGTTCTTCCTCTGCGAGCCTATTTGAGCTACGCACCTTGTCCTGCGATACCAGCTCACTGCAGGGCAGGAGAGACATCGCAGTAATAAAAATGTGACCTTTCTTTTAAAAATAGTCACTCTTTTGGCCTTCACTGCATCCTTTCAGGGCTTCAGAGGTGTCTATATTCTAGCAATAATAATTCTAGTGATGACTCTTCCATCATCTGCCTGGGTCCCCCTTTTCCATGTAATCTAACGCTCTAAAGACCAGCATTTTGCAAGCCTTGGAACGGTCTGGCCCATTTCCATTACACCTAAAGAAACATGGTGACCCTGGGAATTAAGAAGGCACCTCCGATCACATTCAAAACCACAGTGTTCCTCAAAGCGAAGCACTGTTGCGTGCCTTGAGGTTAATAAAAACTTGCGTGCTATCATTGACTAAGACAACTACTCTCACCAGGGAAAGAGCAGAAACAAGCATAAAATATTAACAGTTACAGAAGGGGCAGGTACCGGATCAGGTTTCTGTCCCAGTTCAGCACTAACTGAGGTTCTCCACGTTCCTAGGTTTGCTGGCAAGAGGTGCAAAAAGGTCCTATCTAGCAAAATGAGGCCTTACCTTCCATGCTGGGCGCCATGTTCCCAAGTGAATAACCACCTTCCTTCAAATACACCAAGAGCTCTTCTCCTGGCTCAATTTCTTTAATAACTTTATAATAGATCTGGGAATCAGAAACAAAAATTGAGAGACATGTTAAATATGCAAAGACTTGCATTTTACATTTTAACCAATAACTCAAATTACTTCAGCTAATAGGGGAGGCTGTCACTTGATTTGCGTGGTAATTGCTACCGAGAGCTCTTTTTTTCTGCCTTTATTTTACTCTATGTGTGTCAGCATTTCACTCGGCTCGGACAATAAAGTCGTATTTACGGTAACAGCCTCTCTCCTTCAAATTACACAACATCTTCCCATTGTTTTCCCTACCTCCTATAAGCGTAGTGTATTTGTTACAGTGAGGGGAAGATTAAACTGATGGGATTGACGCATTTAAGTCTCTGCTTCTCTAAGCCGAAACTGGCCTGACGATCAGAGAGCTGAACGAGTGTATCTTCACGGAATTATTCTGTAGATTACTCTCACCCACAGCCTGAGGACCTGATCCCTGATGACACAACCTGAACCATTCCAGGTGAGCAGTTCATCCCCATTCAGAGCTCCTGTCTACCCACAGAACCTGGAGCTTCGGAGACATTCCGAGTACGGTACTGTCCACCTCCCGTACCTTTGCCGTTACACCGGAGAACAAACCCAGAAAGGGAGACGGACCGAAGGCAAGGGCAGAGAGCACATGCCAGCTGTCTGCCCCATTCACGTGGTCGTTCATGTAGAACATGGTTTAAAGGATACCTCGGCCTCACACGGACTTCCTGAACCAAAATGAATTTACCCACTCCAGGGATGCATTTCTCAGAAGATATTACAGTGAGAAAGGAGTCCCCTTTATCCAAGGTGCAACGAAGTGTAACGCGGCAAGGCATCCACATACTAGTGTGCGTTCGCATACACCCCACACACTTGTCTTTGCCGCTCTACCCCCAGACCAAAGAGAAGCCATGGCAGTACATCCAGTGACGACTGGGTTACACGTGAGTGGAGCCCAGCGGCCTCGTTCCTCCTGACAAAATGGCAGAGTTCGCGGGGAGGAAGAGCATGCCCAGAGTGGCTTATTCGCATCGGCAGGCAGAGCGCTTGCCGGTTCCCTGCAACGACTGGCACCGAACCCGTCCTCATAGTCGCAGGCTGCTCGCAGGTACCGCGCAACATGGCGGCTGCGGCAGTTCTGGGCGTGGAGAGGGAGCTCAGAGGTGCAGCTGGGAGGGCACTTTGTGAAAACCTCCCCAAGAACACCAGCAGCAGGAGGAGACCAACGGCAGGGAGGGCGTCTGTGTGGCTGGCAAAGAGGAGAATCACAACTACGTGACATCCAATGTCTCCCGTACGTTTTCCAGCCTCCTGGAGCACGCGGGGCCCTCTCCCCTGGCAGCAATCGTACCGTCAGCTCAACAGGTAGCAGGTACGAACTGCAAAGGCTCGCGGGCGCCGCCCCCGCCAGCCATGCCCGACGTTCTGCGGCCGGAGCCCAGCCGCGGCCCCCCGGGCCGCCCGCTGCCTGCCCAGCTCCGCTCGCGGGCCACGACCGCGCGCGGCTCCTCACCGTGGCCGCGTCAGCACGTCGTTGTCCCCCCCCCGCCCTCCTCCGCCGGGCGGCAGCGCGCGGCCCGGGAGGTCGCGTGCCTCGGCCCGGCGGCAGGTGCCCGCGCTCCGCCCCCGCGGCGCGGCCCGGTTCGGCGGCGGGGCCCAAGCGCCGCTCGGGGCTTGTCCTCCGGGCGGAGCTCGGGAAACTCCCGCGGAGCAACAGCCCGCGCCGCAGCCACAGGCAGACCCGGCCGTCTACCGCCCGCCCGAGAGCCGCCCCAGGGGCTGCCGTGCCTGCGGACAGCGCCGGCAGGACCAGCTCCCCGTGCCCCTCCGCGCTCCCCCGGGCCGAGCCCCGCTCCGGCGGGGCAGCGCGAGCGCTTTCGGGAGGCGGACAGCCGCGGCAGCGCCGGCCGGCCGCCGCACGCTCCGGGACTCCCACCTCTCCCCCGTAAAGACCGAGCAAAACTTGCCCGCGGCGCGCGCTCCCGCCGCTGCCGGCGCCACGCCGCTTGCAGGCGGCCCGGGCAGCCGCGGAGAAGGCGGCGGGGCTCCCGCTGCCCGCGGCCGGGGACGGGAGCGGGGCCTCCGCGGCGGGAGCCCTGCGCGGCCGCGGGAGCGCAGCCCCCGCCCGCCCAGCAGGGGGCAGGCTCCGCCCGCCGACGGCCCCGCGCCCCCGCCGGCCCGGCCCGGCCTGGCCTGGCCCCGCGGGGCCGCGCCGCGGGCCGGGCCGGGCCGGGCCGGGGCCGCCGCTGCACAGGGGCTGGGAGGACGGTAGCGCAGCCCCGACTTACTGCAGGGCGGCCTCTAAGCCCTCCGCTCGGTAAAACGCCACTAGCGCGCTGTGTTCTGTTTCTCCCGTTGCCTCCGTTTATCCTCTCCTAAGCATGCCCTCAACTGCCCGCAATTTCAGCTGCAAATTAATTGAAATATTAATATCTCGTGCGCAAACAGATTAATAGTGCCCAGCGGAAAAGGCCGTGAAATCTGTCGTTGAGAGTTTCAAACCGGCAGCGGGGACACGCTCACAAAACCAAACCTGTAAGAAGCGAAACGAAATCTGCCCGCCTGCAATTTACCAACGGTCCCAAGGCGCACGGAAAGCCATCCTTACGCTTGCCGGCCTCCTCGGCATCATTTTCATCACAATTCTCCACTGCTTGGTGACCGGTTCTTCTGCTGAAGACACATCCATCCTCGTCCTGCACGGCATCTAGCCGACACGCCACGAGAAAACGGGAACTTGCACAGCCGGGAGGATCCGAGCATCTCGCTGTGCAGTGCTTTGAGATCCTCAGCTGAAAAATCCGGAGCAGTGCAAGATACCTGCTTACGTAAGGATGTGAGGAGGCGAAGGCGTCTCTGAAAGATTGCACTTCCCTGCTTCAGGCAGATGGGACAGTTGATTTCTATGGATGCCACTGCAAACTGCAAGTGGTATAAAAGTCTCCTTTTTCTCATTAATTTTTTCCCTTTGCACTCCAACTCTCTTTCCTGCCTGCTTGTTCAACAAGAAAAGCCTTTCCCGGGACCAAACCGCACTGAGTTTAATGGCAAACCTGCCTGAAAAAGGAAGGCTAGAAATAAGCACAGAGCTTAGGGCTTGAGTCGGTAAAACAGCACTCAAAATGTGCCGTCACTTGCAGCTAGCTGAGAGAAACAAGAAAAGCACTCAAAACGGCTCTTAACGGACATTTCTCTTTCAGCTAGTAACCCAAAACCAAACGAGCACTAAAATGCAACCCACAGTCTAAAAGGTACACCTAGCTCATAGCTACATTCACCAATTTTACACTGGAAAAATCCCTCAGAATTGTAACACTAAATGGCAAACGTTGCCACTGTACCGCAGGCTTTAACTCCTCTACCTCTCCTGTTTGTTCGCAGGACAAAGTAGCTCCTTGTATATAAAAACACGTCTGTTTCGGTCTTTCAAGAAATACAGTACAAGCTTCATTAATGATTAGGGAAAAGTTGGATTCTGCCAGAGTCACAGTAATTTCATCAAACATTTCATTATAATAATTAACTTCGTCTTGCAATCATGCTACTGATGGTCTGAATTAATTAAAACTACTGCTGTGTTTGCTTTCCTTTTTTGTTTGTTGTGCACCCAAAAAGATCAGATTTACTAATCCATCAGAACATTTACATTCATAAAGCATTTATGTTCATCATTTATATAAAAATTCCACACATTTTCGCTCCTTATTTCTCACAACAAAAGGGGCACCTCTCCTAATTACCGGTCAGTTTTATTTAACATAAAACAGTTAAGAATATAACCAGGGTTTGGGCAGTGCTCTCACAGACAATTGAAAGTACTACATTTCTTGATTTTAATCAAAATTATCCTAGGCATGGGGCACCAAAGCAAGAAGAAAAAAAGGAAGGTAAAAGAAAACAACAGAGGAATCCTCTTCCAGTCGGGGCTCAATACACAGATCTGCTCTGCAACTGCTTCTGTGGACGTAAACTCGGTGTAATAGAAAGCTGGCTCCGGCTACAACATTTTGCAGCACATAACCAAGCAATTCGGTACGATTCCTGAAAGTATCGATAATACAGAACCGCAACACACAATCGCATTCTGAGGCTGATCTCACTCAGAGCAGAGCACGAAGTAATCAAAGCCGTACATCTTTCCTCTGAGAAAAAGTGTTCTTGAGGCAGACACAGCTCGGAAACAATGCGGTAATTGTTTAACTGTTTCCAATATTGAGGCAATAGATGGAGAAGAAACGTGTCGAGTGAGAACAGTATTACCTCGTTATTTAGGTATCTTTGAGAAGCAACAGCACTGTTTACCTGCTGTGTGAGTTCTGGCTACTATTTATCTTCGCTTCGCTGTGGCAACTGGTTTGGACTTTCGGAAAAAAGCGCCCAGGATAACCGAGAAAACAGCTGCGGCGTTTACCTAGAGATCAAACCCCGCAGCCACCGACTGCAGCAGCACGCAGCACAAGTGACGGACAAAGACAATTCAAAACGAGCTAAAAAGCGGTTGCTTTACGTTCTTGTCTTGCGAATAGTTAACTAGGCTAGCAATCCAATGAAACAACACGGCAAATATTTCTACCTGCTGTTCGGCTAAGACAACCGTCAGACCTATATCTGTGCCTGGCTGGCTCAAGGAGAGTGAGCACGCAGAAGTTTGGCCTTGCGGAGTTCTGGCCAGAACAGGGCTGCACATTTTGCTTTTGTTCAGATGTTTTCCTCCTCTGGAATTGCCTTCCCTTTGTTCCAACCAAGCCACATTGCTTTTTATTTCCTCTTTTTAAGGCCTTGTATTGCATACCTAGGAATCCTGAACAGGGTCACTGAATATGTATGTAAAACACATATAAAATATCTCTGTTGTACACACACACGGAAGACTGGCTTATCGAACAGAGGCCTGATTTTTTCCAGCACTGCAGCTCCTGTTAGTCCTTCTTTTTTGCAATATATGTAAGACAAACGAGAGAAGCAGCTATCATCCTGAAAGCAAGCGCATGGCTATGATATTTATTACGTATACTCTGTTTAATACTGCAGTCTCCTGAATAAGAACAGCTAAACTGCTGAAGTATTTGCCCCATGAAGGCAGCAGTAGCAGCATGAAAAAATAAAACAGGAGTCATGTATCATTTTCCAGACGCACTTAGAAAATCATATCATTTTTCTACCATTCTTTTCCATCCTCCTTTAGAAGCACAATTATCTCAGTCAATCAAGGATCTTCTGTTCTTTCCAAAAACCTATCAAGTAAGAATAAATGTAAGGAAAACCGGTTAACATTATTTTACATTTGAAAATTGAAAAATAGTTAATGAAATGTCTCAGCTGATCTCCTCCTCAATAGCAGCATTTTTAATCTGCAAATTGGAGAAAAACCCCAACATTCAGAGGTCCAGATTCTGCTGTCAAGTACTTCATTAAAAATCCAGGAAAATTCTCTGTATGTTCCTGGGAATGTTCCCAGTTACAGGAGTGTAAAGAAGAACAGAAGCGGGGCGGGGGGGGGGGCGGGGCACAAAGGACCATCTCCCCACCTAAACATGTTTATTTTTTTGCTGAAAAGCAAATGGTTTTGATTAAAAGCTTGTCCTGGCTCCTATCATCGCAATGCTGCTTAGCTATTTTGTGGCTAATCTTTTATTGCAAAAGCTTTTCTTTTCTTTATGTACTCACAAACAAGTCCCAGATCTTTGCATGCCTACTGAACAGGAATGACAAAGCCTTTCTCCCGGTTTTCTGAGTCCCCGTTACGGAAAAAAACGTGCCCTGCTAGCAACGTGAAATTAAATAAAGTTAAAAGCAGCAGCATTAGGAGAAAGCACTAGGTAGAAATTAGCAATGCTTAGTCATTCTGAAAATTTATAACATGTTTCCGGCTTTAGGAGTCACTCTCGGAAGGGCCTGAGAGCTCTCCTCTCCTCAACCTCTCCTTTCTCAGCCGCGGGATGCTCGCGGCACCAGCACCCAGCAGAACCTCCCCCCGAACGAACCGTGTGTGGGGCTCTGTGCGCAGAAAGGAAAGTTTGAAGTTGACGCAAATTCAGTTCTCTAAATATATGCCACAGGGAAAATGAGGAGACGCATTGTTAAAGCATACGACGGCCCTGGCCAGAAACACACGCTTCTGCGAGGAATCCAGCTCAGTGCCCTTGACTGCAGTGACGCCACCACACGAACAAAACTGCTCCCACGCGGAGGCATCCGCAGGAGAATGGTCTGTAACACCCCCACAGCCCCTTTCTGTTAGTACGGAACTCATATTGACATCAGCTAAAGAAAAAGTAATGAAGCGTAAAAACATTTTGTGTCCTCCACCTAGGGCTACCGACAGTACCTTGGAAAACATATGCCGCTTCTGCTTTGGTGTTTAATAGCCCGGCGTTTCTTAGGACCAGGACGAAGAACTTGGTTTTGCAATCTAGTAATTCTATTTTGAGTGTCTAAGACTTCAAATATAGGGTGGGTGTATCCAAAAGGCACCTCGGCTACTTGTGAATTACAAATTCACTGAGTTTGGTGAAAGCGCGTATTGGTTCGCAGACGCACGGGCTTATGGGCTGTTTGACATTTTTCTATTTCTATTTCACATCTCGCTCTCTTAGTTTTTTTGACAACCAAATATGCTCACTGCCATCTTTACCTGTTGAAGCTTCACAATCCAGAATAATTACTATCAGTTTCGACAAAAGAAGTAACCACCAACACGAGACTCCTTCCAGGAGAGAAAGTAGCGAGACTTGGTTTTGTGTAGCAGTGGTGCGAGAGAAAACCTGGACTGAATAGGAAATTCCAGAACAAACGTGCTTCAGTTGTCTCCTCGATAAATAATAACAGAAAAATCCACAAAGATTTAAAGGTGCTGCTGATTGCTGTAAATACTGCTGCCATGCAAATGAGACCACAGGCTGTCGTGATCAACACCTTACATCCTTACTCTGACTTCACTCCTCGCCCCCAAAGCATCAGGTGCCTCTAGTTATCGACCATCATCACCTGCTGCTATTTACACTGGGTTTTTTCATTCCCGCTAGCCTGACCTTACTGTCTTCCTCCTGAAGAAGCATTTGCTACCCACTCCCTTTCATGTGACTTTTAGTAAATTTGTGTATGAAGAAGCTGTAAATGGGTGGTCACTACAGAGGAAAAAAAAAAAAGACAAGAAGATGAGCATGTATAATAAATAGCTGTTCCTTCCAACCAGATTGCTGCATGCACTAAAAATATGCACAACCAAAAAATCTCCGGATGAGGGGCAAGGACAGAAGGACATGCAGCGGACTGTGCCTAGAATAGAACGTCATACAGCCTTCAGGTTTCTGGCACATTTTGTGTGTGTGTGTGTGTATATATATATTCCTTAATCTAAGCATTTTTAAGAACCCAGGAAAAGCCAGCAGTGTACGAGTTAACATTTTAAAAAGAAGAAATATGCGTTCACATAAAAAAACCTGTATGAACTCAGTTTCCTTCCCCAGTCTAAGACTTTTTTTAAGAAACCCAAATTCAAACTATTTGGTTTTCTCCTCTTTTAATATTTGTGCTTTTCTACCGCTGCCAGTAAAAATTCCCGGTAACAGCTTCACCACCCTTCTGCAAGGATGAATGCGAGGAAAAAGTCACCCGCATAGACCACCGAGCAAAACTCTACCGTTAAGAAGTGAACATATCCAGCTGGCTAAAGCTGTAGTTACACGCGAAGTGCTGGGAAGCGCCAGATAGCGTGTGCAGTTGCGCTGGTGCTGCTGAGCCTTCTGGGAGGCCAAAAAGGCATCCCTCAGTCTAGTAGTTTTGTGCTCAGATGAGCTGGAGGATGCACGGCAAGGAAGCCGGGTCAGTCGCACACTCCCGCAAACCGGTATTTTCTGCGCAGAATGAAGGACGGGAAAAGACCTAAGTAACAGGTGAGGGAAAATGTAATGGCCCCAAGACATTTATCCCGTCATTCTATGAAACTGAGACACGGGAGCAGCGCAGTGCACGTCACAGAAAGCACCAAGCGGCTCACGGTGTAAGACAAGGAGTTGATGATAAATGTTGGCTCTTGGTTAGAAGGCTCCTTGTTGTAAGAGCCCTTGTGAGTAGTGGTGAGTGGGCACTGAAGCAATCAGCAGCTCATTTTAACTAAGCAGGCTGAAATTTAGAGCTTTGTGCCTCAATCTCTTCTAGATTGCTTAAATCATGAACATTTGTGATTTTGGGGGGTTTGTTTTTTCCTGCATCCAAAGTTAAGTTATTTAAAAGCATTTTAAAACAGGAACGAAGTTCACAAAGTGGCATGACACTTTGGCGCGCCCCGAGCTATTCTCATTTTACATGAGCTGGCTTACTTCAGATTCACTCTAGCTTCCCTGTCAGCTATGGATTTTTAAATGTTTTTGTTAGAAGTGTATTTTTCCATCCTCAGCTCCCTTTTTGTGTGCATCCAAATATGCCTCCTGTTTGCTAACTGGTAATAACGTTCAGACTGCATTTCTCATTTAAATTAGGTCTGAAACAGTGACTTAGATTTGAACTGTACTCAATTTGAGGTTTGTGAAATTCCCAACTTGGATTGCTCCTCTTGAATCCATTTTTGGGTTTAAACTTCAAAGAACTTTACAAACATTAGCTAACGTTATCAAAATCCTATTAATTCCATGTAATATCCCTCGCCCACACCCCCACCTACAGACCGCTCTACCAGCACTTCTGTAATAAGCTGAGTAGGTCTCTGCTTTTCCTTCTCCTCGGCAGGCGCGCAAACCGTCTCCCACTCCCCTCTTAAATACAGACGACGACTGAGCTCACAGCTTGGAATCGCGCTCTTTACCCACCACTGTCAACTGGTAACATAAACTTTCTACGGTTTTGATGGCAACAAACTACCCGCTGCTGGTTTCCATTTGTCTCATCGTGCTTTGTCAACATAACCCATGTTTCACACCAGGTGTTAACATTTCACACCGTCTTCCCCACCGCACGAGGAGTCAAGGACGGGAAGATCACATGAGTCCAGGGGCTTTCCATCGTTTCAGGGATGCCGCAGCAGAGCTGCTGAATAGATGAATCCCTCCGTCGCTTCCATTCAGTGCTGCCACTACACACTATCCTCTGGCCGACCCACCCCAGCATCTGTTGAAGTGGTGAGGTGAGCACAGCAACCCAGTAATTGCAAAGTCATTACCTGGTCGTTAACGTGACACACAGCAAGATTCTGTTCGTCACAGGAACAGGCCACGCGGATGTACTTCAGCCAGTTCCCGGCTCCACTCTGGCTAGCATCAATACAGAATTTCTCACTTCCCAGGTCATCAGCAATCTGTAGAAGAACAGGAGAAGAAGACAGATATGGGTCATCCGATATCAAATGACAGCTGCAGAAAGAAGAAAGAAAGGAGAATTATTCGCAACGCAGGATTCCAAACAAGAAATAGAAAGGAGAAAGCCGGCTGGTGTATATAATTAATAAGGAGACGTATGACGAGACTAAAATCAGCTCTTAGTCGTAAAGCAGAAGTTCCTGCTTAGCAGAACCTCCAAGGACTTAGTATTTTTTCTTTCTTAAGATCGCAAAGCAAATTCGATGATAGAGAAACAGGAAAAATGCTCAGCATTCCCTACCAACATCTGTGACGATCTGTTTTGCAACTCCCTCAAAAAAGCACATTTTAAAAATTACACAGGACACCACCAAGACGAGGAAAAGCCCTTTGGCTCCAAAGTATGGCAAGACTGTATTCTGCTCAGAAGTGGGCCTCCTTATTACAGAAAATCCTTTTTTCCCTAGACTTAGATTT